>NC_142929.1:161274074-161276574 GCF_046866305.1 Octopus bimaculoides | reverse complement strand
TTTTGTCAACGTAATCGAGGAAACCTACAATTAAAATGAGCCCAGACATTTCCTTACTTATTTGAAAAATAAGTAAGGAAATGTCTGCACTGCATTCTCTTCCGTTTCTAATATTATATAAGTTACATTATGTATATAGGGTGGATATTCGTAGTAGAAAAAAGGGACTGCCATGAAACCACTTCATTGTTCCTTATTACATCTTGTCCTTCGGTATAACGATTGTTAATTTGTTCTATTCCGTACAGCTGTAAGTATATTGCCTGTTAGAATTCTCATCCTAATATGTGTGTTTGTACTATACACCCTGTCATTTCATTTAATTTCAATTTTCTTCTATTTTTCTTCTATTGTAACTTCTTTTTGTAACTTCTATTGTAACAATACTCTTTATCCTCGGGAAACTACATTTTAAAAGAATAGGGTAGCCGATATAATTAACCTAACATAGTGTAAAATATATTTTTTCAATGTGATATCTTTATCAATTAGATGCAAACTGGTATTTAAGTAATATGTTGCTAAATGTTAGGCGTGCTATTTTAAAAGAAACTAGCAGTGTTATCTTCTGTTCTCTCACTCTTTATTTTATTCATCATCTATATTTGTTCTTAGGTTGAGGATAACAGTTTCTCTTACGTCTTAATTACTGCATCTTGTACTAAATTTCTAATAGTTGTTTCCTCTCTAAAATCTTGATAATAATTATGAATATATTCTCTCGCAACGTTTTATCTCACTCCGTGTTTTGTGATCCGATGAATTCATTCATTACATCCTTATTTATTTTGCGCAGGAGATCAATGTTTCACGACGGGATCATTAATAAGTAGAAAAATGATCAAGTTACAGTGGGCGCGTGACATTAAAACTGTGATATTAAGTTCTCAGAATATTTCCATTTCAAAGATGCTAACTATATTATTACCCCGAAGTATCTCCTAACTTCATGTATTTGTTATCGAGCCCTAGGGAATATAAGAGTGGTACCTCGGTTTCTATGACATATAGTTAGCCGAGATTACAACATTTCCTTCAGCATTACAGGGGGCAAGATGACAGGAATTAGAAAAAGAAAAATAACACCTGTAATCATGTAACAGTTATTTTTTATGTTTAACATATATTTAATGTGCGTGTGTGTGCGTGCGCGTTTTTATTTATACATGAAGTACACATAATTTCCAAAAATAAATGCTAATAAGTTTACTGCTTACTTTTGCGTATTTACAAGCATAAAAATTAATTATTGTACTCATATATCTCATCTAACAATTACCCTACTCAAGAAATGAATAATAAAATTCCTTTGTATAAAAGTTACTTGTATAACTGTTTTTGGTTGCACCATTCGCGCTTCAACTTATAACATTTGACCAGACAATAGTCTATGATGTTAATGACAAAATGGCATTTGGAAAATTGGGTTCACATAACTTTACCGTGATGAATCCATTTGTCCTCTGAATTTGATATTAATACGTGTTCAGTTTCCTTCTGACTTTCAAAGTAATGTTCTTTTCTCATTTGAGTTGAGCCACTGTAATGCATTTTCAATAACTGAATACCTCACCAAAGCCACCTAGTTTATGTCTTCCTTATAAATGTTCTTCTAGTTTTTTTCTTCAAAACAAACTGTCAACCTAGCAAAAAGAAACAAGAATCCCATGAGTTGTTAACTATATATCAGAATAGCATAGCATTGCAACAATATTACACGTTTTGTTTATGTTATATAATACAAAAATAATTATTCAAGCAAGTATATAAAAACAGATTTAGCAAGCAATCTTCATTCTGTAATGCATTGAATAATGTAGTCACACTAAATTTTGGAAAAAAGATATTTTCACTCGGTAGAGGAGAAGTAGGCATGTAAACATACTTATTATATCCTCTAAACAGTAATGGTTTGTGTTCTCACTTTTCAATCTACTCCGATCGTCATGATGCGATTGCTGAAATGGAGAAAATTGTTGCCGAGTAATATCGAAGAGTTAGTTGCTAGGAAACATTGAAATGCGAGAAATTTTCAGACAGGTAGTTTTTATCAGAGTATTGTTGATTCAAAATTGTATGATCAACCAGAACAAAGGTCTACGGGAAAATGTAAATGTATTAGCCTATTACCTGCAATGACTTTGTATTCTTAGATATATAGTTATATGTTCTTCATGGATAAACATGTCGAACTGGATAAACTTAGTGTACTTCTTGTCATTAATAAAATTAAACCAGTCGACCACTTGTGACCATTCCTTTGTTAACTCAATTGTACTCAACAAGGCACTCTGGTTCGTACACAAAAAAGCAGGTCTCACCAAGGATGAAACTAATACTCTGTTAGCCGCCAGAAAATCAATCATTAAATTTGAAAACAAGCTGTGTGTCCTTAAAGATACGCCTGACACTTTTGATGTCACGATGGGAAGTAGTGACCCAGAACAAATCACTCAGTTGGGCGGTATATATATCATTTATGAGATAGCTGACCAAACAT
>NC_142929.1:161266574-161269074 GCF_046866305.1 Octopus bimaculoides | reverse complement strand
GTCCGGCATCGGTCGCTCGCTCCAGCGCCATCCATTTTCGGGGCCGGTCGATTCGGCAGGTAAGTTGTTACACACTCCTGAGCGGATTCCGACTTCCGTGGCCACCGTCCTGCTGTCTATATCGACCGACACCCTTTCGGGGATCTAATGGGCGAAGCGTAGGGCACCTTAGCCGGACGTTCGGTTCATCCCACATCACCAGTTCTGCTTACCAAAAGTGGCCCACTTGGCACCGTGCATTCGTCGCAAGAAACGCGCAAAATAATTATCATTATTCCCAACGATTCGTAAACGGCCGCCTCCGTTCGGGAGAGGAGTAGCGCGGCCCGTTTCGCCCGTTCCGAGTTCGAGAGTAGATCGAGGCCGTCAACGTCCCCGGGGCCTCCAGTCGTTCGCTTTACCGGACGGAATTGCGTGTCGTTCTCCTGCTGGCGCCAGCTATCCTGAGGGAAACTTCGGAGGGAACCAGCTACTAGACGGCTCGATTGGTCTTTCGCCCCTACACCCGGTTCCGACGATCGATTTGCACGTCAGAGGCGCTTCGGACTTCCACCAGAGTTTCCTCTGGCTTCGTCCCGACCGGGCGTGGATCGCCATCTTTCGGGTCCCCGGCCGCCTGCTACACCTGAGTCGGAGCGTGAACGCGCGCTTTCGAGCGCGAACGCGCGGGCCCGACCCGGGAACGATGCTTCGAAACGCCGCGTGTTACAAAAAAAGAAGCGAGCCGCCGCCACCACCACCGCTGATGCTGCAGCAACCGACGAGATTAGACGACGGCGGCAGCAACTGCGGCGGCTGCTGCGACAGCGGCCCAACTCCCTTCCCCCGAGCGGCGACGTGTCACGTTCTCGCTTTCGCTGTGCCGTCGGAGTTCGCAAAGTGAAAGGCTCCAACGACTCGCAGTCGACTGGGACTCCTCGGTCCGTGTTCGCTCTGTGGATCTCGTTTGCGAGCGTTCGTGCAGGCCATCGAAGACGACGACGACGACGACGACGACGAATCGAATGCGGTTTGCCGCAGCGACGACTTTTTTTTTTTTCTAAGCTGCCCTCGACTCGGACGAGACTACCCGCCGAACTTAAGCATATCGCTAAGCGGAGGAAAAGAAACCAACCGGGATTCCCTAAGTAACGGCGAGTGAACCGGGAGAAGCCCAACGCCGAATCTCGTCGGCCGCGCCGGTCGTCGAGAGCTGTGGCGCAAGGGTCGTACACGGTCGATCGTTTCGCCCGGCTAGGTTCGGAGTCCCCTCGATCGGGGCTGCCCAGAGCGGGTGCCAGGCCCATTCGGAGCCGGCGGCGATCGGCGGTGTTTCTTTTCGGCCCGAGAGTCGGGTTGCTTGGGAACGCAGCCCAAAGCGGGTGGTAAGCTCCATCCAAGGCTAAATACGGGGACGAGTCCGATAGCCGACAAGTACCGCGAGGGAAAGTTGAAAAGAACTTTGGAGAGAGAGTTCAAGAGACCGTGAAACCGCCCAGGGGTAAACGGGTAGGACCGCTCACCGCGATCGCGAGGGGACTCAGTCCGCTGCCACTTTCACCCCCGCCTCCTAAGGCGCCGTCGTCGCCGACGAACGCGTCGGTGGCGGCCGCTCGTTTCCGCGGGCGGTCGTCTGCCGCCTCGTCGGCGCTCGATTTCCGTGGCGCCGGCATCGGACGCACTTCCCCTCCGATCCGTCGTCGCGACCCGTTCCCGTCGGGCCGGTAGGCGCGCGGCGTCCGCAGGTCGCAGACGAGCGCCTCGGCGTCCGGAACCCGTTCACGCGGGGACCGACCGGCGTCGGGATCCACGCGCTTCTCTCGACCGGGCCCGTCGCTCCACGAAAGCGCAGGCACGGCTAACCGACGGAGACGGGCTAACGCACCTCGCCCTCAGCACTCACGACGCAGCGAGTCGCGAAAGCGACGCGGCCGCCCGCCTGCACCTCCTTCTTCTTCTACTACTTCTTCTACTTGCTCCTCGTCTTTGCGCGTGGTGCTACAGCAGCAGGAGCGGTGGTTGTTGGAGGAGTCGGCGGGATCGCCCGAAAAGCCGCCCGCTGCTGCCGGTCAGCGACGAGCATCGGCAACCTACCCGACCCGTCTTGATCCACAGAGCGAACACCGACCGAAGGTGCCGGCGGTTCGGCTCCGGCCGTCCGCCGCCGAGGCGTCCGCATTCTCTTTGCTCGCTCACAATCGCTTCCTTCTCGCTCGGCCTGCTTCTTCTTTCTCGTCCGCCTAGGCCGCCTTAGTGTGACACACACAGACACACACACACACACTCCCGGCCGACAGCGCTTTCGATTGCAAACTCACGGTTACGGTACCGGCCGCGTGGCTCGTATGGCAGCCGACACGTCGTCGGCCTCTTCATAGCGCCGGCGGCCGACCGCCGCCGAGGCGTCCGCATTCTCTTTTCTCGCTCCCAATCGCTGCCCCCACGACTCGCTCGGCCTGCTTCTTCTTTCTCGTCCGCCGCGTGGCACACACAGACACTCCCGTCCGACAGCGCTTTCGAT
>NC_142929.1:161259074-161264074 GCF_046866305.1 Octopus bimaculoides | reverse complement strand
AGCCGGTGCCGTGTTTTTATAGTGGATACGGTTCCACTACGTCATGGGGCCCCTACGGCTCTCGGGGCCGACAGGGGTTTCGAATGGGCCTTTTGCGGAATAGCCGACATAGGCTGGCGGATCAGCGGCTTACGTTACGATCCCGTCCCCGGATGGGGGCGGGCCACTGTCCCCGCCGACCGATCGTACGGCCAATGACGGCTGCCCGCCTCAGAGTGACTGGGTAGGAGACAAGGGACGGGTCCAGTCAGTACCCGACCCCCGCCCTGCGATGGAGCTGCAGGGATATGGAGCTCACTGAACGCACAACAAGCTACAGGACTGGAGAAGTGTCCAACGATTGCCGCTTGATGGTGAAGCGACCACGACCACATAATCGACCGGCGAGACTGAGAAATAGGGACCAGGTAACCGAAGAACATGGAAGCCAATATAGAGAGACACTGCGCTGACGAAGTTACGAACCACAGGCGACCAGATCCGAGTATCACTAGGCCTCTCCGACACGGCGAGACCGAGTACATCGAATACCAACAGCCACACGGCGCCTCCGCGCGCCTTGCCCCCTTATAAGGATCCCGAGCGAGCCCCGGGAAACCATGGTCAGAACCCGCCGGATGGAACTGGCAGTTAACTCTAGAAGCGACGACGATGCCCGTGCCAGAGGGGATTATTGCCCACACTCTCGCTGTGGACGAATGTTAGGACACGCCCCTTGATCCACCCTCATGGATCAGTCCTTAAGCATGCTGTACGTGCAAATCATCGCAGTTCTGCTCAGCAGCTTCATAAACGACCTGTCCGAAATGTGCAAGGAACTCAATGCCCTCTCGGCCTCACGGCTCCATGCGCCGCAGGCCCCGACTGGGCAACCAAACACCCGTACCGGCACGCCTAGCTCCCTCCCGAGGAGGGAGATCAGCGGTCGGTATTTCCTCTCCTTCTCCCGGGCTGCATCGCGCAGCGCCGTACCCTGCTCATATCGGACCGTAACGTCTATTATCACAACCTCGTCAGAATTGCGAAACACCAGGTCGGGTATTAACCTGGCTCCTGATACGCGGTAAACCGGCTCCCAGCCGGTCACCCAACCGTAACGCTCTGCCTCTCTTGCCACCAGCCGGCATAATCGTGCGTGCCTGGCCATCCTTTGCTTTTTAAGGCGCAGGCATTGGCCACTGATGTGGGAGATCGTCTCGGAAGCGCTGCCGCATCGCCGGCAGGTGTTATCGCCGCGGCCTCCTCGGGTGAGGCATTCGCGAGTGGGAAACGTATTGGTGCGCATCTTGAGTATACCCAAGTAGCACTCCTCGGATATCCCACCCGGTCGCGACATCCAGCTGTTGCCGATCGGGTCGGACTTGAAGGCGGCCGCACATACCCCCTGGACGGGCTGGGACGCCCATCTCACAGCGTGCGGGAATCGGACATCGGGGGCATACGGGCCGTCGTCAGGCCTGACAGATGGAAGATCGAACAAGTCGGACAGTTCGTCATTCCGTTGGGCGAGGTTGGCGGACCTCGCTAACTCGCGTACGGTTTCGTAAGGGGAACCAAGCAGACGTAGATTCCGGCGAATCACGTTTTTGGGTATCGCCCGTGCCAGTTGGCACAGACTCAACCCCCCGTCTCTTCTGGCGGCGTAAAGGAAGCTAGTAGAAGTCATCTCCGGAAGATGCAGAATCCTTCGTGTACCCGTGCGCACGACCGCGTCGAGTCTCTCGAGTTCGGCTTTAGCAGGCATCACCTGCGTCAGCCCGTAAAGGAGGCTGGGCAAGTAGTACTGCTGCAGCAGGAGGAACTTTTGCCGAGGCTTCAGTGGGGACCGGATTATCTTATCGATGCACCGCGACACACATTCCACCGACGATCCGCGGTTCCGATACGTCCACGGGTTGATTGTGACACCGAGGTAGGATACTTTCTCGTCCGGTTCGACTCTAGGTAGCGGACACCCGTCGAGAGTAGGCGGAGAGGACGTGTTGACGAGGAACGATTTCCCCCAACCCTTTATGGAGAACCAGGCGCATTTGGAGACGTTAATGGCGAGGCCTACCGCGTGGTAGAACTCGGAGCAGATGGCGAGAAGGCTCTGTAGCCCCCGGGCAGACCCGGAAACTAGTACCATGTCGTCCGCATACGCCAGGCCCGCCAAAGCAACCCCGTCTACATGTAAACCGAGGCTACTGGGTAGAGCATCCAGCAGCGGATCGGTCGCGATGTTGAAGAGGAGAGGCGAGAGAGCGTCGCCTTGTCGAACACCCCGCTTTATCTCTATGGGCCCGCTACATGTGGCTCCAACCGTGAACCCAGTCGTACACCCGTCGTACAACCCTTTTACTAGACCAATCAGGTGTTCGTGGTAACCTAACCTTCTCATGCCCGCAAATACGAGGGAGTGCGAGACCGTGTCAAAGGCTTTGGCCAGGTCGAGAAAGGCGACTTCTATCCGTGGGATTCGCGATTGTCCTGACTGTACCCCTCTGGAGCGGTCCAGCAACCGGCGGAGCAGGAAGGTGTTTTCGCTACATCCGTCCGACTTGATGAAACCGCGTTGCGCGGGATTGAGGGGTGTCGCCCTGAGCATCCGGGCGGCTAGCTGTTTCGTGTACAAACGATATACCACAGAGCAGATCGTAAGCGGCCGCCAGTTCGACAGGTCGTTCGGGCTGCCCGCCTTCTTGCGAAGGAGGACTGACCTGCCTTGCAACAGGACCTTCGGTACGCGTCCAGTCAGGAGTGAACAGTTAAAAACATTGGCTAGGATCGAAGGGTCGACCGACCTGACCTCTCGAGGCGTCAGGCCATCAGGGCCGGCGGCGGAGGCCGGATTAATGCGCCGGCGAGCGATCTTGATCTCCTCCAAAGTGAACGGACGCAAGATGGGCACGTTGTCCACCAAGGAGGAGGCCGGATAGGCGCTTAAATCGACCTCTGGCCCTGGTCGGGAGAGCCTGTCCCTGTAGAGCTCCTCTACTTCGGGCATCGGGACGGGGCACTGACCCTCCAAATCTTCGCCAAGAATTGCTGCCATGAGCCGCTTCCTATTCAAAGCGTATAAACGCTGGTATCGAGCGTATTGCTGCCTTCTCGCTCGTCGGTGTTTTGGTGCCGTCGAGGCACCTGCCGTATCTCTACGTTTCGTCTTGTTGCGGGCATCCACACGGCGCGAATCCATGAAGCTTACCCAATCCTCAACACATCTCTCAAAAGCGTCCCAGCACGCATCCGAGGCGTCGTCATAGAGGGCCAGGAGGCACTCACCGAAGACAGACGCCCAACGGGTGTGTCCCGGGGACACAGCATCGCCAAATTGCTCCCGCCAGTCCGTGACTGCGGGTTGATCTTCACTACTAACAGGCACACTACGCGTAGGTTCGGGTATCGGCAGAGCCCCTTCTCGCTCGCGGGCTCGACGTTCTGCACGTTTCAAGTCTGAACGCTTGTCACGAATCTGCTTCAGCGTCTTGTCCGGAAGTAGGGGGGCCACAGCCACAGCGATCCTTTTGCACCCGGCCTCGAGCAACTCCTTTTCCTTCTCACGGAGGATTGTCACCTCCTCCTTTGTCCAACAACCCCGTGACGTCCGCCCCGTCGTCCGCGCGAGTTGCGCACGCTGTTCTCGCTTGCGTGCTATTTCTTCCCTGCGACGTTCTATCCTGTGCCTATTCGCCTGCACAGGGTGTTTGTGTCGTAGGTGAAGTGAAAGGCCTACAGCCCGGCGGAAGGCCCGGCTGCACCCGTCACACTTAAAAGGCAGTTGCTGGGGGTCGGGATCGGCAGGACCAGTGTTCCCCGAACACTTCGCGACGTGACATCTGATCGAGTGAAGGTGGCCGCTCTCTCGGCCACAGCGTATGCATTTGTACGCAGGCTTACGGTTATGCCTGTTGAGTACGTGTAGCCCCCATTCCATGGGGCTAGAGAAGTGTCTGGGACAGAGCGGGCATAACAAGGAGATCGACGTACATGGAATCACCACGGTGAACGCATCGGCCGGCGGTTGGCAGGCCACGCCACCATCGCCAGCCACCCCAACGGGCGATCCGTCCTCATCAAGGCGAGGGGGAACGGAAGCGGGGAGGCCGGAGAGGGCAACATGGTCAGCCGCGAGGTCCGGCGGGAGTTGTTCGCCGCGGAGAACCAACGTGTGGGACGCACACTCCAGGAAAAAACGGCCCGGCATGTCTCGTATAACAGTGAGCGACTTATAGCCGCTATACGCCGACGGCTGGGAATCACCGTCGGCTGTCCTAATCGGAGGGTCAACAAGATTACGCCAAGGCAGGCATGACCCTGTACCTACCCTGGGGGGAAGTAGCTCTTCGCCACGCCGTGAGTGGTTTCCACGGCGCGACTGACCACGGGGCCCTTCCCGGGACCCCGAGACCACCAGTTTATCGGCGCCTGGCTGCCGTATGTCGATGTGGTTTAGTTGTAACATTCATCTTCTTTCGGCATTCCTCCGTGAAACTAAGACGGCAACCCAGACGGACTGCTAGCACACCCCGACCCTCATGGCACGCGAGAGGGCTGCCCCTAGGAGTGGCGAAGACCGGTCCGTATGCACTCCGTCCTTTGTATCGCCCCAGAATCAGCGGAGTCTCCCACCGTATCGGATCTGCCAGGGAGATTAGGCCGCATTTCGTTTGTCCAATGCAATGCAACCAATTCGGCATGGTTGAACCTACCAGTGTAGCCCAGACTACACAGCACGACATAGCCCGCATTACGAACGTAAGCTCTCTTGCCACGACAAGGCAACGACCCGTTAAGAGAGGCAACGACCCGTTAAGAGAGAGGCAACGACCCGTTAAGAGAATGACAGCGAAACGGGCTGATTACTACCTAGCTCAGATACCAGGAAACCCCAAAATGGCTGAAGTCCAAAAGATAGTGCTCATGGGAACTGCCCATATCCTACGTAAAATACTGTCTATGTGATCTCAAATTTTAAAGCAAACATAATTTTCTTATGGTTTCTTAAACATTCACTTGAA
>NC_142929.1:161141574-161254074 GCF_046866305.1 Octopus bimaculoides | reverse complement strand
TATATATATATATATATATATATATATATATATATATATATATATCAATATATGTATGTATGTATATACATATATATGTGTGTGTGTGTGTGTGTGTGTGTGTGTGTGTGTGTGTGTGTGTAAGGAATGTATCTAGTTCTAAAATCTCTTTAAGAGATGTACGTAGTAGCAATACTGAAAAGTAATGTCTTTTTATTACTTCAATATGGGTGTTCCGTACGGAACAACGTTAGTACAATGTTTTTGTAAACGCAGGAGGTCATCTCTTCGTGCAGTTTACTGAGTTAACGACACAAAATTGTCCGATATATAGCAAGCAGGGGAGCAAACCCCTACTATCCAGCGGTGATATATATACATAAATATAAATTCAAATTACGATAAACGTAAACAAAAAAAAACAACAAACTTTGCTTTTAGAAGCGTTGAGATGTCTTAGAAAGTTAAAAAAGTGATTTTAAATTCTCAATCGCAGGTTAACGCTAATAATATAGTCTGAACATGTTAAACTACCCCTATTTTGCTGAAATATATATGTTTGTGTGTGTTTGCGAATGTGTGAATGTGTGTGAATGAAGAGAGGGAGATAGAGATAGTAAGAGAGATAGAGAAAGAATAAACAAAATGTATGTTTCAAAACCTCACTATATACGTTTATTATTAATAGAATACTTTAATAACAATCGTCTCTCACTCTACATTCCTCATAACATTTTATGAGTAAGTACTAAGCATACATTTATGACTTTTTTCTAACAACATAATCGACGTTTGTATGAAGTTGAGTCTTAAGTGTGAAACAATCACTTCACATGTAGAACAATATGAAAAGGAACAACGTTACGGTGTACTGTAAGTTAAACTAGTTTTAATATACTCCATATAATTTCAAGCTTTTCACGGTCATTTAAACAGAGTACCTTCTTGCAATTGTAATAGAGATAATCATCTTACGCAGGAACACACATTTTGATGATTTGTTACATTAAACGCCTTTTACTTATTAACCTCACCTCAAAATATAAGTATTATTTCATTCATAATTGTATAATTGTAAAGCAGAAATGGTATATAACGCGAGCAGTGTACATTATTATATAAAGAGTAAATGTTTCTTTCAATGATTTTATTATAATATGTCAAAACTACCTACGGAAGCAACGAAAGCAATTTATATTGGGTACAAACACTCAATGTCAAGCAAGACGTTACCAATATTCTTATTACTATACAAAAGTTATAATTGTGGAAGATTAGAGGAAATTTTCATTGGCGTTGTAATTACGTGCAGTTATAGCACGTGTAAAAAAAGACAGACGTGTTAAAATTTTCTCACGCCAGCTTATTACAATTTCAGAAGAAATGTCAATAACTTCCGATACACAATTTTGCCGGTGCAATATGTCATCATAATTTCTACTTCCGATTATAGTTAATTCGAAGACGACAAAACAAGAATATTTAAGTAGTACGTTAACATCACTACTCATATCGTTTGTTAATATCAATTTTAACAGGCGTTTACTTTTTATTTATTCTTTGGATTTTCTGTTCTCCATATGATGAATCGTTATTTAGTTACAATTGGGTGCCAATAATTTCAAACATAATGTTAATATTTCATTTCCAGCTTAGACACTTCCCTTTTCTGCAGTTCTAGATACTGATATCTTTCATTCAGAGCAAAAGTGGTTTATATGATCTATCTAAAGGATAAGTATAAGTTGTAATACATCATCCTGTCTTTCTGTCTATAGTTGCAAAGACAGATAATTGAAAACTTAGTAAATATGGACGAAAGCAGTGGGACGCTCGCTAATGCAACATATATTAGGGTGATTTCCATATAGTTGCCCCGTAATACTATTCTGAGAGTTTTTGAAATGGCAATCACGTACATTATTGTTTCATTTTACACTCTCGTCAATCTTGTTGACAAGCAGTTCAAGTATAATGACTGCTTAGAATATAAAATAGCAAGAAGGTATTTTTTCTCTAGTAAATGTTTTTTAAAGTTTTAGCTGTGTGAAAATATCAACAGGCCACGGAATTTAAAGTAATTACGCTTAGAAATACTTTGCAATTTGTCTAACGTATTTTTGGAAAAGCAGCGATGAAACGGCAAAAGACAACGTTTCCTTATTGATAAATCAAATGTTTAACATGCATCGGATCACATACACTATTCATTATGAAAAAAATTCTAATTAATTTTGAGTACTTGATACATCGAATTTTGGAGAGGAGATGTCAATACCAAGAATCGATCAACAGTGCACTCATGATTCATTTACATGGAGAATAAAACAAAGAGGAAACAAAAGGAAAACATTTCTATACTCTTTACCTTTCTCATTAGTACAATTGGCTGATCTAAAAAACAGATCACCTACGATAGATGTGCATCTGTATGTAATATATATGTATGTACGTACGTATGCATGTATGTATTAATGTATATATGCATTATGTGTGTTTATGCATGTATGTGTGTTTATGTATGTATGTACGTTGTTTTAACTCTTATTGGGTTGTTTAGCTCCTATTTTTAGCAAACACATTGCTAGTCAGTCCACGCAGACACTTTCGTGACCTCTAAAAGTTTTCCCTTTAGGTTCTAATTGCTGATGAGCCACTCTTATTAATTTTGTTCACAATATCACCGTTTTCAAAATCAGCATGTTTTCAACTGGTTTTCTTATAAGACTGACAGTTGAGTTTATCTCTAAGCGTTTTTCTTATGAGACTAGTAGTTGAGTTTATCTCTAGGCGTTATTAGTCGCCGATATCGCGATCCGACTAGGTACGCCGGGGACTTAGCTCTCTTTGTCAGTCATTAACTTCAGTGCTTTTGTGACTCTTGAATATTTTTTTTAATGCTATATTTAGCAGGCAAAAGCGGTGTTTGTCAGTACACTCTGTCACATTTGTAACCTCTATTAATTTTGCCTTTAGGTTCTAATTGCTAACATGCCACACTTTTTAATTAGTAATATAGATATATAAAGAGGAAAACAATTAGTCTTAAATCTCTGAGCGATCAGTAAGCAGTAACAGTACTACAGAGTAAAATCTATTTGCCAACGTTGATTGGCAATACTGATTAGGACGATGTTACTACCATTTTTAGCCCCAGGGGCGAAGAAAAGTGGTAACATCTTCCTAATCAGGTCTGACAATTTAGGTTGTAAAATACATTTTACTATCTGTCTGTCTCTCTCTCTCTCTATCTATCTATGTGTATATATATATACATATATATATATATATATATATATATATATATATATATATATATATATATATATATATATATATATATATATATATATATATATATATATATATATATATATATATATATATATATATATATATAAATATATATATATATATATATGTACATATATATACATATATATATGTACGTATGTATATATGGATATATATACGTGCTTATATATATATATATATATATATATATATATATATATATATATAAAAGAGTATATGTAAGGACAAGCGAGTTAGGCAAGAAATGGTTGGAATTTCTCTATGAAAAGATTCTCCTTGTTGATTCTTTCTTGTGTGGAGATTCTGTCTTTACATTGATAGGGTTTTTGTTTCTGGCGCAAGAGTCTATGTGGACACTGAGTGGAATTTGTCGGTATTGAGGGAGGTTTATTTGTTCCTTATGGACAGCTACTCTTCTACGTAATGGGAGGCTCGTCTGTCCGATATAGAAGTTTTGGCAACCTGCGCAAGTAAGGACATAAATGAGGTTACCCGAGGAACAAGAGAAATTGGTTTTAATTTTAAACTTTGTTCCTCGTTTGAAGGTAAATTCAGAGCCTTCAAGTAGGTAGGGGCAGGTGCCACAATTAGGGCGTGCACATTTTTTAACTGATGGGGGTGGAAGTGGTGTATGTAGTTTGGAATTGGTTAATAAAGTTTTCAAAGATTTGTGTTGCCTTTTGCATTTAAGGACTTTGTGTGTATTAATGATATTGTTCATTTTCGGGTCTGTGGTGAGTAAGGGGAGGTTTTGTTTAATTGTGGTGAATGCTTCGATGTTATTGGGGTTATGGGTGGAGATGTATGGAAGTATTTTGGGGTTGGGTGTGTTATTATGTTGGTTGGTTTTTAGTGTGTTTTTGTCAAGTTCCTTGGCACGTTTTATTCCAAGATCTATGAGTGTAGAGGGATATTGGCGTTGTAACAGTGTTTTTTTGAGATCTTGTAAGCGTATTTCTCGAGTGGTTGGGTCAGAGACAATTGTGCAAATTCTTTTAGCTAAATTAAAGGGGATATTTATCTTGGTGTGTTTTGGGTGGCATGAGCTAAAAAGGAGGTATTGTTGTGAGTCTGTAGGTTTGTGGTAGATGTCGGTTGTGATATATATATATATATATCTATATATATATATATATATATATATATATATATATATATATATATATATATATATATATATATATATATATATATATATATATATATATATATATAGAGAGAGAGAGAGAGAGAGAGAGAGAGAGAGAGAGAGGGAGAGAGAGAGAGAGAGTAAGGAAAGGGAGGAAGAGAATTTCGATTATGGTGAGTTGCAATGCCAAAAATATTGGGCTGTCCGGAAAATTCGTGCCGATTTTTAAAGGAAAGAAAAAGGTCAATAAATACTTGCCATTACATTTTAAATCAACCAAATATGAAACATTTCCTTGCACAATGCGTCTCCATCTTTTCTTTAACTTAAAAATAGCCTCTTCCCAGAATTGAGGTGGCTTAATGGCAAATAAGTAGAAAGGTAAGGTACTATAAATCGGCACGAACTTTCCAGACAACCCAATACAAATGTATATATATATATATATATAAAATAAAAGAAAGTAAATATATATAGTTTACATAGTTTTAATATATTTTAAATGAAAGTGTATTGCGATTGTCGACCGCTTTCGCTTTCGCTAAATATGATATTGAAATTATAGTAATTACGTATTTTCTTCAGAAGGTTTTTTTCCATGTTCTTGAATGAAATTTTGTGAATGAAGCAATATGTAGAAAAATCTAAGATGAGGTAATTGGTCATAGTTACTACTCGTGAGAAGGGAGGTAATTGCTCAAAAAGTAGTTTTCTTTTGTGTTGTAACGGTATACTTAGGCTTGAATCTTTTAGCTTTAAGAAAAATAAGCTTCGTTTTCTAAATTTGTCAATCGGTTCACACATTCGCTTAAGAAGTGTCAAATATCGACAATTTACGAGCTGGATTCGGATTATTCATGGCCGGTAATGAAACAAGACGAAGCTAGAAACATTGCCCCACACTGCGAGCAACAATATTTTCTAGATTAATTTTTACTAATTACTATGATTCTGTTGTGGATAAATTGACAAGTTTTCAAGCAGAAATCCGATCAAAAAATTTATAAACTATAATTTCTCGTTAATTGTCACACTTATAGTGTTGTGATATATTTCAATTGTACATAAGTTCGAATGGAAAGCATATTGTTATCAGGATATTACGTTTTCTTTCCTATTTTTGTACCAATCAAGAATTGTCATATTTATCATTTTGGGTAAATATTTTTTGACACAGCATTTAACAGTTAACAGTCTCCGATGATCAACGCATGTTAGTTATATGAACAGAGAAGGTTATATGAACAGACAAGCACACATACACATTCATACATAAAATAAAGACTGAAACACATGACCATATATATACACACACTTTTACTTCATACAAGGGCACATATGGAGATGCACATCCATACATACAAACACAGTACATAATTGCAAATCACACACGCACACACAAGGAGAGAGAGGTACACACACATATACAAACAGACACAAACATACATAACACACAAACGCGGACATGCAAACATGAATATGCAGAATACATACATGTAAATGTACACACATGCATATATATATATGCATGCATAATCACACATGCATGCATACATACAACTGCAATCTATGGCAATGCAGTTCACAAAAATGAAGAAAATCGTCCTTGTCTATACATGATTTGTATTTACTAAGAGAAGCAAGCATCACAAGGTTTGATATTCGTCGAAAGGGTGTCATAATTCGAGTTGGCGTCTAGTAGTAGACAAAGAAGAAGAAGAAGAAGAAGAAGAAGAAGAAGAAGAAGAAGAAGAAGAAGAAGAAGAAGAAGAAGAAGAAGAAGAAGAAGAAGAAGAAGAAGAAGAAGAAGAAGAAGAAGAATGCGGGAGTGGTATGACAGTAGCAGGATGTTGGTGGAATCCTCGTAAATGGTCAAGTGACCTAGAAGTGACCCGTTGTGGTTGGAATAGTAGTGATTGGAATTGTTCTGAATAAATTTATGTGAAGTGATTGTTTCGAATATATCGTTTTTAATATATGCGTATGTGTTATTCTAAGGACTTTGTGGTAGTCATTTGTGGGGAATGCATTCAAAATGGGGTTTATATTTTATGATGAAGAATGACTCTTTATTAATGCCCTGACTGCAGGTAGTATCGTCCCTGAATTCATAGAGGGGAGAACATTCTGAAGCTTGGTTGGTATTTATTGGCAAATGTTCGCATGTGTTCGCTGAATGCTATTTTTCTGTTTTTCGGAATTTTGACCTGTGATCTGTGCAGAACCATCCTTTGACGTAGATAATTTTGGGTTATTGAGACAATTGACAAGCTGCTAATTCTTTCAAATTCATTCAAATATATATATATATATATATATATATATATATATATATATATATATATATATATATATATATATATATTTATATACATATTCGCTTATATGTATATGGGTCTATGTATGTATATAATATAATTACAAGGACACAAGCACATACACAGTTATATTGTGTATGCATGCGTTAGACACATAGTGCTAGGAACCGATAATTAAAGGAAGATATATACAAAGTAAAATTTCTAAAATATACGTAGGACTCACATTATACTTTATGTTTTCATCCTAAGAGAGACTACATTGTATGTTGTAAAGCTGCTCATAAACTAATCTGAAGCAAATAGAAAAGAAAAAAAGAAAAAGTATATTATATTGAATCCAAATTATTTCGTATTTCATATTAAAAATGAGATGTCAAACAGTAATATTTCCTAATAGGACTTTTCAAAATGTCAGCGATTTCTTGATATCGCTATAAGAGACGTAAGAATTGTACAGAACTATGTATGCGTCAGAAAGGAAATAAAGCAACACACATTTTAATGTTTATGAGTGGAAGCATAATTAATTCCGTGCGGGATATCGAGTACAATGCTGGACAGTTAAAAGGAAGACCTATAGACAAATTGGCGACGGCGAATACGAGCATGTCTTTAATATTCTAAACGTGACTGAAACGAATTGCTGGATTATATTTTAATTCTTTGCTACACACACACACACACACACACACACACACACACACACACACACACACACACACACACACACACACAAACGCACACACACATACATACGTGTGTGCATTTCTAAAATAGCGTATTTCTTGAAGTGATTCACTAAAACGGCTCATGTTGAAAGTATATTAGGTATCAAATGCAGTGCTTCGATATATGTGTATGTCAATGTGAGCATGTTTGTATGTATGTATGTATGTATGTATGTATGTGTGTGTGATTGCATTTGCGTGTGTGTGTGAAACCATAAGGATAATTTTGGTACGTTTTAAAGTCATTGGATGATGTTGGACCACAGTTTTTATTATTAGTAGTTGGTTATATCAAGCTCAGTACTTGTTCTATTCAGACGTTTTGCTGAACGAAGAAGTACAGCTGTGACGATGAGGTATACATACCCCCCTACAGAGATGCATGCACACACGCACGCACGCACGCACGCACGCCCACACGCACACACACACACACACACACACACACACACACATACACACACACATGTGCAGTGTACTTTCAGGTTTTGTAACATTTAAAGTTAATATTGTTCGGAAGTCATTGAAATGCAAATTGAAATATAAGATTAGAAACAAAAGTAGTGAAACAGAACAACCATTTAACCTTATATTTTGATATTTAGCGGCCTTCGCTGGGAACAAAATAGGAGATAGTATGAATTTGGTGTTTTATGAAAAGGCTGTGACATGCACGGAATTGATTTCTTAAATTAATTAATGAAATATGAGTAATTCGTCTCATGTAGACCGAGGTCTTCAGTTTCGTAATAAAGATGGCCTTTTTGATTCTCCACCATAGTAATTGTATAACCCCCAGAATAACCCATTTTCGAATTTTTGTCAATGATTTCTATTTATACTGCACGTGTACCTACATGCGCATAGGTGGATACAGATTTGTTTTGCCCATGTAGGAACTGTCACATTTACTATTTGATATCACACCGAGATCACAGAGAACAAGTAATTATTGTGGATGGATTAGTTAGACAGTGTGAAACTTCAATCGTCAATTACCAAAGTGGAATTTCTACAACCCGTAGTGTAACACAGAACACGAATTTTATGCATGTTCTCTGCCACTCGATGCATTCCTTACAGAAATGCAGCAGTGATCACATCCTAAAAAATATGGCAGTTCAAGAAGCTCCTTTCATATTTGAAAGTGTAGGCCTTCTATCTTGGCATTTAGGAATGAGTGTTGGTAGCTATTATTTAATGAAATCTACTGAGACATCTCATAAATAATGCATTTTTTAAAAAAATTGCATGAACTAAAAGCCAGCTTGCTATAAAAGCAGGTAGTAACTTTACCTTGTACTTATTGTTAGTGCAGGTTTTGAAGTGTGCAGTTCGATTTTAACAGATATTTTTTCAAAGCTATAATGGAAGTGACAAAGGAGCATATTCGACATGTTTTGCTTTATGAGTTCAATAAAGGCAACATCGCAACTGAAGGTGCGAGAAATATTAATACAGTATATGTGGATCGAAAATAAGAGTAAGGTAGTGTCAGCGGAAACTGAAAGAAGCCCATTTTATGTATATATACATATATGTGCGTTTTTGTGTTTCTATGTTTGCCCCTCTACCATCAGTTGACAACCGATGGCGTGTTAACGTCTCCGTAACCTAACGATAGAATGAGTACTACGCTTACAGAGAATAAGTCCTGGAGTCAATTTATTCGACTAAAGGCGGTGCTCCATCATAGAACAAATACTAAATCAGACTGTATCGTCGTGTGGGATCATTATCATCTATCTAATGACTGTTCTGCTGATAAAACAAAGTATACACTTATATTTGAGTCTTCTCTCTTGAAATATAGATCAGTATCCAGACTTTGATTGATTACTATGGAAATGGGACGTGCAGACATTAGTTGTATATACTTAAATAGCAGTCGATGCCGTTTAATTGAAATCCTTTTTAAGTAGCAAATATTGAGATGTTATCCACAAAAAAAGACTATAAAAGGTAGACTATAAAACAATATATAACATGTGCATATATGTATATGTATGTGTGTGTATATATATATATATATATATATATATATATATATATATATATATATATATATATATATATATATATATATATATATATATATATATATATATATATATATATATATATATATATGTATATATATTTATATATGTATATGTGTATTTATATTTATGTATATATGCATGTGTATGTGTGTGCGTGCACATTCATCCTTGTATGTATGTATCTATACTTGCGAACAATATTTCAAACTTAGATATCGATATAAACATTTCCTTGCTGATTTACCTATAAATAGATGGCTTAATAAGAGTTCTTTGAAATAAAACTCTCTCCTAGGAATTTTGTATGTAATCGATTTATAATCAACTAATTGAATTAAAATGTTGGGAAGGAGAATATCGTTTCCGTGTTTCATGTGACATATTTTTATCTATATATCCACATTCACCGATTTCATATGAAGAAAAGCTTTTATTCGAGTTGTTAAATCTCTTGGTAACGAAAGAAATAACTCCGAAATTGATCAAACTACTTTACGTCAAGAAAAGTAACTAATAAATTTATTTTCTCTTCAAATGAATACTAAGTAGCATAAATACTAAGTGGCATCTATATGTATATCGTATAACATGCTTTCGCGTTTACATAATAAATGTACATTTTGTTAGTGTTGACGTATTTAATGCATGAATTATTAAATATGTAAAAGAAAAATAATTACACATTGAGAAAAATACATTAGTCTTTTCCGTCATTCGGTAAATGCGGCAGACAATTTCGAACATTAATCTTTATAGTAACTTTCAAACTAGTAATGAGAGAATCATTAAACACTTGTGCAATAATACACGTCTTAGGCCTATGGATTTATAGCTGTAAATGTAATAAATTACTCTTAGACACTACTCTCATAACGGAAACGATATTTTATGTAAGGTGCCACAGTCTTAACGTAGAAACCACTTAACCTAACGCTTCAACTATTTTCCTCATATAACAATAATGAGAACTCTTGTCGATTTATCAATTTCTTTTCACCGGTTGAAATGAATATAGCTGTTTAAGAACGTGTAATTGCTGTTTTCTACAGTCGTCCTTCGTCTCTTGTCTTACATTCCACAACTAAATAATGGATGGCACACTCCGAAATGGTTCTGTCAGCCAAGGTGTCATTGAGAGCGACCATCGATGGAAAAGTAAATTGTGGCGTACTCTAAATGTACAGTTCTGGCATTTGCGATAGTCACAGAGTGTTTCCAGTGTTCCGCTAGTAATGAAACATGGTAATCGGATCACTATTTAGTTTATTTCAGAACGTTGAAAGTATACCCAAACACAAACAAGCACGATAGCCCACGATGTTCTTTAAGATTGTGCTTCTTTAAGACCATGCACATGCATATTGACCATACGTAGTTACCCACACAAACAAGCACGTCAACTCGGAAAGTATGAACGAAATACTTTATCAATTTAAGGAACGAGCTACAACTATCGTACAAGTTTGATTTGATGCATCTAAAACCAACATTTTCTGGGGTTTTTTTTTTTCAAAATCACGATAATTTCAACTTCAAATGGGTAGAACGTTTCTATGAATGAGTTACTATACAATTTACGGATGAGACAACTCCTGGGATACAGGAAATGATTATTTCAGTCAATGTAGTGTGTAGTGATGAGTTATGTGTTGGAAGTGAATTGTCAGTCGATCTCTTAGTTCCCAGTCATCCTACTTTTATTGCTGGCATGACTGTAACCAACTGATACCTTTTACACCAACACTTAATATCCCTTAAAAACAAATCGTATTCTAAAAACTCTAGTGATTCCGTATTAATTTGTTCCTGCTTCAGCAAGAAGTAGGTCTGTATGCGTCCATTTTCTCTTTCAATCATCGAAAGATTTTTTAAAATTTCCGCCTCTTCTGGCATTGCTGACGAAGAATGTTACTGACCAGAAGATTTTAAAACTTTTGTTCCATGATCATCACACATCATTTCAATGGGTTTTTGAAAAACCCAAGCATATCGCAAATCATTCCTCTATTCAAAATGTTACTTAACAATCGATAGAATAATTTAGAGATATAAAGTTAATTCAAAAGAAATCAGTCGCATGTATTGTAACATGTTTTTCTACTGTAGTGTGTGTTGTTAACATTGGAGCAGTTGTTGATATTGTTTCTGAAACGCAACGTTATGAAACGTACGACTAAAGGTATTTCCTCTATGAACATCTCTTATAATTAGGCTTATGTAGGACTATGTTACCCAAATTCTCCTTCCTTTCGTAATGTATCATCTACATCAAATCATAATCATCAACATCTCTATCTCTATATTCATCTGAAAGTCGACCAGTGTACGTTACTGTGTACAGAGTATTCAGACGATATTTATATGCCTATTTTTTGGAAATCTTTAATATATTAGTGAAGAGTCAATAGCTCTTGAGATTACAAAAATTAAAGTTGTGGATGAGAAAACGTTACCTAAAATGGAGGGCTGGAAACCATAAGAATATTGAATGAGAGTTACTTATATCATGATGATTCGCGCCAGATATCAGACTTTCAACAACATAAGAGCGTTGTGAACATTGTAAGCGTTGCAATACGTGATATGGGCAGCGGCAATGGAAACTACAATACATAGGCGAGCAAGAAGGGCCGAAACACGCGTTGTGAATGCGTCCGCATGGTGGACTACGTCCAGCAAATGCAGAACGAGGAGATGGAAGATCTGAACGAGAGAATCCAGGCTGTGGCGAGAGAGATGGGTGTTTAAGTCACCACCACAAAGCAGGCCCTGAATAAGGACTGTCGCTACCACTCATACAAGAGGCGTAAGTGACTTCTGAATTGCACGACCAGGGAGTACCACTTGTCAAAGCCAAAGAAGTTCCTGCACATACTGAGGCATCCTACTGAAGAGGGAGATGGTCTAGTTCCTCTCGAATAAAAAAACAAACATCAAGTAGGACCTGTTGCGTAACACTCAGAAGAACAAGTGGCTTGCTTGCAATCCATGTGATGTTCCATGTGTCATGAAAACTAAGCTATCTCAAACTGTGACGGGTTGTGTGTGTGAATTCAGAGAAGGTGGTAACATAACGTCCTACATCTTTGAACAGAGATTTAGGCTCCATTCAGACAGCTTTGTACTACTACAGAAAACTGTATACGAACCCTGACTGCAGAGGGTTGCTGCCCGAAGGCCATAAGTGTAGCAGAATAATTCACACGAAGATAATCTCATGGATGATGGCGTGGGATTCAGTTGCAAAAAACACCGACCGTTCTGCCTGCAACATCAATGCCGAGCTACTGGCCAATGCCAAGGAGGTGTTCCAAGATTTTCCCAGGGATACCGTGAGGAATGCATGCACCTTGTTCCGAAGCAGTCTTGATGCCGTGGTGTAAACAGAAGGCGTCTACTTTCAATAGATTTTTATCTCCCCGCCATTACCTAGTGCACTTTTTTTGATTTCAAAACAAATACATTTACTTTTGATAGGATATTGTTATTTATTATTTTTTTTAAAATTATTTTTTTGGTTTAAGCGAACTATCAAAATTATCCCAAACGCTTACATCATACTTACATCGTACAGTATGTAATAGATGTTATATATCCAGTTCCATTATTAGTGGCGTCAAATTTCCTGTTCCATTATTAGTGTTCTACGTTCTATACCAATCGGGCATCACTCTTCTCCGCCATAACCTTTTCAGAGGGCAGTCAATCGTTCAATAGATGGTGAATTGTCAACATTAGTTGTCTCAGATATTTCTTGATTGAACAAAATTCTGTCTATATGAAACTTAATCTGAGGATGACTATTTTAAACCTACCCATTGGCTCAGAAAACAAATTTAACTGGTTGATGAACGATTATTTTTAGAGCACAAAGTATAATTTCAAATTATCTGTGCCATCCATATACTTCATTTCATTTACATCTGCGGTTAGCTGGTTGCACCTGCTGCGTAATATAACTTCGGCTAACACTTTCCTCTAACAATCCTTTGATGAGAATACTCTAGCAATAACCAGAATCTAATTACGCGTCTATGTTATCCGATTTCTGATTCCCTTTTAAGAAAGTTGTTTCCATATTACATCTAGTCCCTACTGGACCATATACGACCCTCCATGTATGATTGTAGGTGTTGTTGATTTGTGGATTGTTTTTAACCTCAGATCAACTGTGATCAAGCTGACTTATGATGATAGCATTCTAGCCATGACAGAATACATTACATTATCTAACGTCTCCTTTTCCAGAAGATCAAGCATGGTGTGACATAGATTTATTGGTTTGATATTTCTAGCAACGTGCGTGACCAGTTGTTGTATAACTACTTTTGATATATATTTTATACCTATATTTTCCTTATTCTCAGTTTCGGTCTGTTTAAGCGAATATACAGTAATAGACATTCTACATCAAACAATCTCGTGTTCTGTTCATGAGTATTTTATATAGAGCTGAATTAAAAAATGTGTTAATTCCCAAGTTGATATCATATATTTTCGATATATATTTAATTTGATTTTAGTAGTACATGCAACCGTTGAATGATTTGCCGCTGGTTCGAGATACTGTATGCAAATACTGCTTGACTCTCAGTTATACACTGCAGCAGAAAGAGCTCCTTTAGTTGGTTTCCTGCTAGTCGCTAAATAATATGTATACATTTTCAGCCTATATGTATATAATTTTATATGTCAGTGTTAATAACCAATAATGTGCACCAGCATGACCGCAGCCACTTGGCTGAAACACATAAATAAATAAATAAATATACACACACACACACACGCACATTGAAAAGAAATGCTATGCCATAGACTATATCCTCTATACTAACAATTACTTATAGCGGTTATACTTGCAACAATCTCATTTTCTTTACAGTCTTTTTCATCTATAAGCTCATTATTCATAATTACCATTTAAGACAATATAACGTGCGTTGAAGGAAATCTCAGCGATACATTGTCTATTAAATTTCTGTTTCAAGAAGATAGGGAGACGTAAAGGCTCTTTCAAGCATAATGTGTAAGCAAGCAGAGATTTCATTGAATCGGTAGTAGGAAAAAATATGCATATTTCAAACACTTCGGTGTCTGCACTCTGTACATTGTAACAGATGTGAGGAAAAACATGTCTTATCATTTTTTTAATATTAACCTGTAAGATAATGTAATAGTTCAGGTAGTAAACCAGCTGCCAAACTTCATTTATTTAGTGTCAACATCTTCTGCATTAAATCAGTGAGTGCATTTCTAATGCTAAATTTTTTTAGCAAGAGACGTGTTTCTTATGTATGCCATGTATGCATGCATGTGTGCCTGTGAGTGTGTGCGTGAGCACCCGTGTACGTGTACGTGTGTGTAAGTACATATGTGTATGTGATTATATATATATATATATATATATATATATATATATATATCAAGTGAGTGTGTATGAGAGAGGGGAGGGGAGAGGGAGATCTTATGATTTCGCTTAAGTATTCCTATATTAACAGTGAATTAGAACTCAATGTACAATGCTTTAGAGTAAAGGCTTCGGTAAATACAGAGCATGGTGGTAATTGGATAGTGAAAAGTGTATTTGTTTTAATTGAACTAAGTTTTTATATGACATATTACTTAACGCATAAGTGCAATTCCGTGAAATACGCTTTTTTACGTGGCAGATATCTGCAATTTAACTCAAGGTTGTATCATATGTATAGGATATTTTTTCTTTCTGGGTAACATAGAAACATAAGTGTGAATATTTATTTTATAAGTGCTTCGTATTAAGTCTACAAAATTGTGCATAAAGTATATAATGTGTGTCTATAAACTGTATTAATTATCCAATTTATTTCACTTTTCAATGAGTAGCAGATGGGCGACTATCTTTCCATACAGATACAACACATGCTACGCTTTTAGGTTTTTGAGAATACGTTTTCAGTAATAACACAGTAGGAGAAATATTCACAGGACCCGCTAGTATATATAGCCGCGTAAATCTGAAAAATATGAAACTCTAGTAAGAATACATTATTGTAAATTTAGAGATAACCTGTAAATAAGATACAATAAAATCTCGAATTCATTTTGCCGAAAGACATATAAAACAATGTATCCAATATATGGAACAGCTATATTTTTATGACTATGATAAATATGATATTTTGTTAATGTAAAAACCAAGAATATTTTGGTATTCATTTCCTTTACTTTGATTTTGTGGTAATTTTTACATTGTTGCAAATCTCAATATTTCCTGCTCAAAAATTCATTCTTCGAGAAGGCAGATGTCAAATTCCTGCCATCCTTTATATTTCAAATTGTTCACTCTTCATTTCCCTCAAAAACAAAATATAGTTGCATGGATACGTTTTATTCTTCCCTTTAGATATTCAAAGCACCATGTGGTTACAGGTAATATTTCATTAATTATCATTTCGCCACGGTCGATTTTACATTTCATCCTTTCGTGGTCGTTAAAACAAGTGCCATTTGAATACTGGTTTCAATGTATTCGACTTACACTCTACCCCCAAATTACATGCCCTGTGTCAAATATTTGAAACCAACATTTTATTAACTATCGTCCCTACTACTTTTGAAGGTGAATTAGTTTACAGTAATCCCACGAATATCGCGAAGTAAAAACATTACTGTACTGTGGGCGGCGAGCTGGCGGAAACGTTTGCACTCCGGGCGAAATGCTTAGCGATATTTCGTCTGCCGTTGGGTTCTGAGTTCAAATTCCGCCGAGGTAGACTTTACCTTTTATCCTTTTGGGGTCGATAAATTAAGTACCAGTTACGCACTGGGGTCGATGTAATCGACTTAAACCCTTTGTCTGTCCTTTTTTTGTCCCCTCTATGTTTAGTCCCTTGTGGGCAATAAACAGTACTGTAGTGTATATTTAAAAAAAAAAAAATTTATAATTTGTATTTATTTATTTTATTATAAATGCAAAACAACACCACGGAGATATCGACGTAAGCTTCCACAATAAACTTTCGCAGGTCCACTGCGATAGATAAAGCGCGATATGGCGAGGGATTACTGTATATTCATTTTTGTTCTGCTTTTTGTTTAATTGAAGACATGAAGTGTTCCTCTTAACGAAACTTAACTAAAAATGTATTTCTTACTCATGGAACAGGTAGCAAATTATATAAACTGTAGCGTCATTCAATATCATGAGCACAAAATGCAATATCTTAGGCCTTGTTGCTCATGCATAAATTTATCAAGACGTGGAAATGTCTCGATGATTACTGTCTTCATATCTAGCTACCGTTTCACATGAATGTTTCATTTTGTATTGGCTGAAAAAGTTAACCTATTCCTGATTCGCTCACGTTTGTCTTTAAAAATGGAATGAGAAGATGGGAGTATTTCCAACATCTTTTGTGAATATAAAGTTTTAACGTCAAAACTACCAAAAAAGGCATGATTTCAAATTGTTATTCACGAGTTCCGCATGTCTGTAAATCAATTTACTCTTTCTTCATTTCATCATCGTAGGACATTTTCGTATAATTATAGGTAAATTGAGTCAGGATTTATTTTCTAGAAAACTTCATGTGTCAGGCAACAAAATTACTATGAAAAGATTTTGACAGCTTTCAAATGAGTCACAATTTTATTCATGCACAATAGGAGTTATAGATCCAGCATTATGATTCATCCCTTCAAATGAATGGAAATTTGAGTGATTGCCTTATTGCATCCTTTGATACTAAATCGATAAACTTTATTTGAAGTGGTTTAAATTTTCACAAACTTTCAAAGTTTCCATTGATATAAGAGTAAGCGCCAGCTAAATCGGTCAACATTTTAGCTAATTCCTGCGTTTCCCATGTAAAAACAAGTTCACATTCTCACTTATCCAGAGAAAGCATGTAATACGTTGCGCAAAATAGAGAAGTGGATTTAACTCATCTCCGATATCGCCAATGAACTTCGATGTGCTAATGCAAAACTTCACAAAGTGATCTAAAGATGCAATACCATGATTAGTTGATAAACTTTAGATGCTATCATGGATTTTCTCCTCAACTGAGATGTTTTTCATAATAAGACATGAGAATGAAACAAATATGGGATATCTTGCAATTCTGGAACCTACCTTTACATCAATGTAGAAAAGGCAGGTTATTTCCAAACATTTCAGGTGCCTGTCACTCCACACATAAAAATTTTCTTTAATATCTAAATTGTTTGGGAAATAAGTATTTCACTAGTTGCATGACATCATTTGTAGTTGTCTATTTTTAGCTCTATATAAACCAGTGAATCTTTCACTTTATCGCCATTTCTGTAAAGCTCACTAATGTGTTTCAGTACAATTGGTGACAAATCTTGCAACAGAGTGGAATCAGATAAAGATACCCACACATCGGGTGCTGTTTATTTTTATTCGAACGAAAGATTAACACAAAACCCATTAGTTTTTGAACTCGGCACAGTGCTCATTATCTTTTCTTTACATGCTGTCCTATCTTGTAGGACTAAGAAATCGTAGAAGTTGTTTTGTTCAAGCTTAACCGTTGTTTAGAAAAAATATGGTTAAAGACATGAATCGCAGATACAATGCACCCAGAACATTTCTTTATCAATGAAAATATATTCTCTTTTCTAAGTGTTTAATGTGTGATTTATACGATTTCTTCGTATATTGTACTTTCTACAAGGGTTAGGTATTATAGGTTGTTCGCTGTAAAGTTCAATACTTTTAGTTTTATTTTTGCATTCATCATGTCTGGAAGACGTGGCTGTGTCAAGCCCACTGTGATGTGTCAGATCTTCTAGATATATAGCGTTTTCATGTATGCAAGAACACCTTGAATAAAGAGAGTCATCAAATAGGACATTGTTTCTAAATCACAGCAATCGTCGAAAGAACTAGAACAGGAGCCAGGAGGCAATTTCTGCATAACAAGAAGGGTAAGACCAGAGGAGTGTAAAGAGTTGTATTAGCCGTAGTTATAGAAGATGACCTACAAAAACACGTTTTTGGTCGTGGGTTGCTCATAGACACATACACCAGTAGCTTAATATCAACGTTTTGGGGGACGGGGTCATTTACGGATATTTTCCTGGGCAGATCAAGTAGAGACACGTGGAACAGAAAGTCATTCAAGAAGATACTGTTTTAATTTTACATCTCTCTTACGCTTATATGTGTCACAGCATATTTCATAACGTGTTCCTTTCTATTTGATATATTTTGCTAGCTGATATTCATATTGCTTTCTGCAGTATTCGATTTTTATCCGTTTTACTTTGGAGTATTTTAAAAAAGAAAGATCTATTTTCGCTTTATTCTTATCATTTTCTCATGAAAATTATTCTGTTCAAATAGTTTATTTTATTGTATTGTATTCCTCTGTGCGGTGTACTGTATATAATGTATAAGTGTTATACACAAATCGTTGCTTCCTATATCCTTTGTTCGAACGCTTTATTGGTTACTCTGAAAGTGTTCAGTTACAGTGTCGGTATTCATTCTTCTTCGCCTGTTTGTTTTGATCCTTCTCTTCTGACTTTTAAGTCAACTAACAGGTCATCTTTGTATGTGTGTGTTAGAAGAGAGAGAGAGAGAGAGAGAGAGAGAGAGAGAGAGAGAGAGAGAGAGAGAGAGAGAGAGAGAGAGAGAGAGAGAGAGAGAAGTGAGGGAGGAATAGAGAGACTTTGTTTGTGCTGAAATCATTGACCGTATATATTTTTGTCTTTTATGTACAGCTGTATTATATGTTTATTGTTCGCGCTTTTGGCTGGTGTTATATTTATTTGTAATAACCAAAATTTTCTGTTTCTGCTTTGTACTAAGTTACAGTGATAGCGTTTGTCTTTAAGTATATTGAGTATATTGAGTATAATATTTGTTAATATATTCATATCAACATTCAATCTCTTAGTCAGCTTTTCCTATCTGATGTTTGCGTTACCTTCACTATATGTGTAGTTTTCACATCATAAATATCTTTCGCCACCCTCCATTTTCCATAAATCTCTTGATTGATGTTCCTTTGGGCATTGGGAAGCTAAGTGTATTTATTCATTTGTACTTAGGACCGATCATTTCTGATTTTCTGAAGTGTGAAATATTTTTTTTCTCTTCAGACAGATGAGGGTGCTTCTAATGTTGTATCCCTTCTAATTAGGCCCATATCTAAAGTAATTTTAGTGGTTGTATGTATTTTAGCAGGAGATGACAGAAGATAGCATACAATTCTACCTCACACCACACTTTTCTGACCTAAACAAAGAAATAACACCGTGTATTATGTAATCCACTGCTGGAAATAAAATGACGGAGAGGTCACAGAGAGACTGCCTTTGATCATACGTCTGTTACTATAGTTTGTCTTTTCTTTTGTTATGTCGTTTCGTTTGAAGATATTGAATGGTAAAATATGATATTGTAAATGAACGGCATTGCTTAGAAATAGTATCGTTGCATAGTAGTAAAAATGCTGGATACTTTACACTATAAACCAATCTCATATTTTCCTCTCTTATTCCTATAACCTTCCATTTGTTGTTACAATTATCAAATGTAGACGTTTAAATTTTTCATACATTTTTATTTCATGACCCTAAATGACGTACTATAATCATAGAATCTTTGATTTTCCCTTCGTTCAAGCCTATGGTATTATTGGGAACGAGGCCGAGGTTAACTTTATGCTGAGATAAACTGTATTCCTTTATAATAATATTTATATAACAATTCTTGCACATTGTCCGTAATTTTTGGAAATCTATGGAATATAATTATCTTCATGAATTTTGTGTGTAGCTATTACCTAGGTTTTAAAAATTTACGTTCACTATACAAGCGCTCTTTGACAGAATGATTAACACAAAATAAAATATATTTTAAACGTAGAATATTTTAACATTCTCACTGAATTTGGAGAAATGAGAAAGAAGGGTATACGTACTTTATATTAGATTTCGCTGATTTCGAAACATTGTTGCTGTACGGGACCAAATCTTCATTATCATTATTTGAGGATCATTTATACACATTTCTATTTAAGTCGGTGCTCCAGCATGGCCGCAGTGAAATAACTGAAACAAGTAAATGAATAAAAGAATGTTGCTTACAAGTTTATATGCATGCCTCCACACATGCACACACATCCACACACAGGTATGAAGTTTCTATCCGTCTGTGTTGTATTTGAATTAAATTAGTCATTTGTACATGTAATGTTTTGAATTGTTGATTCTGGCGCAATTTAACCTCAGACGGCGAAATACTGCAAAGCATTTTGACCGTTGTACTACGGATACTGTCAGCACGTCACCTTTAATACACACAGACACACACACACTCACACACACATACCCCGCCACACACACACACACACATACACACACACACACACACATATTTATGTAGAAAGTTGCAAAGTAACACACGCATTGATATGTATAAGGAAAATAAGACAAGGTAGAAAATGCTAACATTATTATATCATTAAATACATTTTGTACCGGTTTCAATCTTTTCAACTTTTTCAACTAAGAGTAAAACAGGAAAAGCAATTATATCGAAGAAAAATTAAATTAAATGTTTTTTAAATATTTCAATGGTCTTCAAATATTTCCATAGTCTTCAAATATTTCCATAGTCTTCAAATAGGTAGGACATTTTCCTTTTTTACTGTTTGTCTCTCTCTTTTTCCCTTTCTGAGTGCTCGATAGACTGTAGCAGATCTGAAGACATTTCAGAACCAACATTTCTTTGCACCCATAAAGCCTAATTTTTCAGATCTGCTACTATCTACCGAGTCTTTACAAAGGTAGAAAGGCAGAAAAAAATGTACTTATTTGAAGACTGTGGAAATATTTGCAAAACATATAAATTTTTTTCTTCAATTTAACTGCTTTTCCTGTTTTGCTCTTATTTGAAAAAAAATAAAAAAGACTGAAACCTATACAAAATGTATATCACGATCAAATTATCTTCACATTTTCTACCTTGTCTTATTTTCTTTACATATATATATATATATATATATATGTGTGTGTGTGTGTGTGTGTATGTATGTATATATATATATATATATATATATATATATATATATATATATATATATATATATATATAATATGAATAATATATAAATATATGCATATATCCGTACATATATGTACGTACCTACATCAATATGTATACATGCATGCACATATGGATACGGGACATCACAAAAACGTTAAACACAATGAGAAACGAAAACAAAAAACGAACTTTTTGGGGAGAACGAAAAACAATGAGAGGCGAGACATGCAACATAAAGAAAATTTCCCTTCATCAGTTGTCCCTGTTCCATCTACTCCGCGTTTCGAAGGAAAGGACAATACGCGACTTCATTGGAACAGTCCTTCCCGCAAAGCAAGTTTAATAAAATTCGGAATTTTTTACGGAGGGTGAAAGTGTTAACAAGAACAGCACAGTGAGACAGTAAAAACAAACAATAAGGGCTATTAGGCCAAGAAGATAGAATTATTATTATTATTTTTCTTTATATATATATATATATAAATTATTCATGGGCGAAATGGAGAAAACGAAAACTAAAAGAAAACGGAGAGAAAAACTGTGTAAGTATTAACGGGTCAGCATCATATATGAACATTTTTACAGTTTAGAAATCGATGAAAACATGTAAATAATGTGTGTTGATAATACATTTGGCTTAACCAATCGAAAGCCTCCGAACACCAATATTAGCTATGACTGAGTAGGTGATAGATAATACATTAAATGCCTTAAACTACCTCGCAGTGGCAAGTTGCTGGCCATTTTCTTAACGTCGACAAGGTCACTGCCTTCCGCTCTCACAAGACATAAATTATAATGTCATTTATGGGATGATATATGATATGTGATATTATGTCTATATTCAAGCACAAATTACCACAAAGTCGTGGATTGTGAGTTTCGTTTAAAAAGTAAATAAAAATAAAACGTCTTCCGGTACTTAGATGTCTTCTTTAATTATGGAACTACTGATATTTCTTAAATCATATCATTTTGAAACCCTCGTACCAATTTATGACACTTCATATACCATGGACATTTAAAAAAAAAATTAAATAATTTTAGTAATAAATTTATTTCATTATCTTAATTGTCATTGCTTTGATGCTCTTCATAAATATTTTGTTGTTGGCACTCCGTCGCTTACGACGTCGAGGGTTCCAGCTGATCCGATCAACGGAACAGCCTGCTCGTGAAATTGACGTGCAAGTGGCTGAGCACTCCACATACACGTGTACCCTTAACGTAGTTATCGGGGATATTCAGCGTGACACAGTGTGACAAGGCTGACCTTTTGAATTACAGGCACAACAGAAACAGGAAGTAAGAGGGAGAGAAAGTTGTGGTGAAAGAGTACAGCAGGGTTCGCCACCAACCCTGCCGGAGCCTCGTGGATCTTTAGGTGTTTTCGCTCACTAAACACTCACAACGCCCGGTCTGGGTATCGAAAGTGTGATCCTCTGAACGCGAGTCCGCTGCCCTAACCACTGGGCCATTGGGCCTCCACTCTTCATAAATAAAACTATAGTCAACCAGCACTGAATTTGCTTCCCTTTGTCAGCCACAAATGCTCTTATTTTTCCTTCTATACATTTGTCTTATACATCCTTGTATTATCCTCGGCCTTCAACAATTTCTAATATTCAATGTCTGTTTCTAAACAACCAAAGTTCATAGAAAGCTTTTGTCATAAGTTTAAATAGAAATATAAAACCATGAATCACATTGATACTTTCATTTCCAATACACTTTTCCTTTCTGAATATTACAATACCATTTTTTTGCCATTATATCCAATATTCAAACTTTATAAAAAAACATTCAATATACAACGCACTTTAATTACACAATTGTTAAATGATTAGAGGGTGTTGCACATGACATCTTAAAGTCTGGAATAATTTTATTAAAAATTTTATTGATAATTACTAAACCTACTAAATTTCGCGTACTGTGTGATTCGAGGAATATTGCTCAAAATCACGCAAAAAACAAACACTCAAAAGTAAGACACAGATTCTCTGTGGCAGGAATCTGTGAAAGTATTGAGTTTTTTAGCTGAAGAAAATTATTGTCATATTGAATGCATTAAATCATTTCAAAAGCTTATTTTCCCCCCTGACTTACATGTTCCTATTCGAATGACGCTAGCATGTAAAATACATCCCTATCTTTAAATGTTGCTGGTATGAGATAGTCTAGCTAAGTGTGGTCATTGGTTGCACCCGTCATAGGTTGTCATCTGTTTTGTATAGGAATCACCATCAATTAGTTTCTAGAATCCGTGCGGGCAGCAAGTAAAATGGCTTGAAAGGTAGTGAAACAAATTTTATTTGGAAATGTCTGACATTTGCCACAATACCAATGAATTTATATTATTCTCAAGGTATTTTGACACATTTATGAGACAAGGCACTTAAACTTGTTGCTTTGGAAAAGGGTATATTATCGATCCAAACATACTTCTCAGCTCTTCTTCCATTTATTATCAGTTCATCAAATGCATTTAATGGCTTCTTTGTAAAGTAGAACACACGATAAAGCAACGCATACAACTCAGCTCTCAGCTCACACTCAAACTTCGGCTCAATATCAAGTTGATTTAAGCTTCACAAAGAGCCTTTCTCTCAACTTCCAGCTAGGTTTTATTGTGTGTGTGAACATTAAAATATACAAATTTGGAAATATATTATAAATAATCGAAAATAGTTGGAGGGCCTAGAATCTTTTATTTTAGGAACACGAAATTTGTTATTCTTTCTCGATCGCAAGTTATTTTAGTGAATTGTTTCGATGTATAAAGACTTTGAATACGAATAATAAACTTGAAAATCTAGCGAGTACCTCCATTGACTTCATATTTCTCTCGAAAACACATGTGTTTACAATTTTCCCTGACGAAAGATAGACGGGCTTCGAACACTGTAGAGTAAATAGAATTAACTTACGAGCGGACAAAGAATTAATCTAGCGTGTGGGAGGAGGGATCGATAGCAGGATGGAAGATGATGATGAAACGTGATTAATTATGGAATGGATACAACTTAGGAGAGCACGACTACATAAATGGTCAATTACTGCCTGGTAATAACTGCAATGCACAAAGAAAGTAAAATTGAGTATTAATTCTCTCACACGTATATACACAAACTTATTTCTCTGCATAAGTCATTTTATGATCCATGCTTTTCAAAAACATAATTTTAGTTGATAATTTTACTACATAGAATCAATAAACAAAATTTCCACACATATAATGTTTCCTTCGAAGTTTATCATATTTTTGAGTATTCTAAACAAAAATCTATCGCTTTTACTAGAAAATTTAGTCTAATGTTCAATAATATTTTGATTTATGAATCAGCATCTGTTCTACCAAAATAATAGTGTTCATCTTGAAAGAACGTAAACAAATTTCAACGGGCTGCGGGACAGAAACTGACTGAGAACTTTCTATGCGGTACAAAGCATGCTACTAACTTATTCTGGGCGGCTGTGACACATTGGACGAAGATTTTTATTTTACGTGCTAAAATTTATAGCTACATTCATGTTCGTCTTACACCATTAAGGAAAGGACAAATATAACCCTCATATCACCTTCTCTCTTTCACCCTACGTCCATCTGTCTTTCTTTCTCTCTACCACCCTCTATTTCTCTCTCTTCCTCCCTATCCCCCCGCCTCTGAGCTTAAAAAACAAAGATGGCACCAAAGTAAGAGAGTAAAGAATTAAATCTTCTGCTTCGAGCATGGACGAGTGCTAGCAGCGATCCGCCAAACAACACCATCACTGCTGCACTGAAGAACAATGGCTTCTGTAGAACCGTTGAGCAGATAGAGCGGAAGAAAAATGAATTCATCCGATCCTATGCCCTTATTAGAACACATACTGACGCTCTTGATGTCACTATGGAAAACTACTCTGGCATGGCTGATACGGATAGAGAAAACGAAACAAAAAACAGAAGTCTCTTTGATGCAGTGGTCCCACAAAGAATGGATCCCCCACCGCTGTGAACAAGCAGCTTTAGCGCATACCTTTGCTTGATAGCTTCTATGGTGACATCGATGTCAAATATGGATTTCATATTGTATTTTTTCGTTAATTCTCGGATTTTTGTTGGTTTGATACTCAAGGCATTTTAAGCATTCTATGTCAAACTTAGGTTGCTGAATTTGATGTTGAATACTTTCTTGCCAAGGAGGCATTTTGTGGGAATGTTGCTGTTTTATTCACGACATAGTATCGTTGAAATTTTCGCGGATACATATACAGGTGGTTGAGAACTGTAATATCAGCATCATATGCTGAAATTATTTCCTAAAGTGCAAGGCGGGTTTTACCTATTATTTTCAGGCATTGGTTGGAGTTGCGAATTTTTGGGAGAGTGTCGAGTTCATTCATACTGGTTTCTTTAATTTCCAGCCACTCGATCATGATTTGATTTTTTAGATATGCAAGTTCTGTTGGGTAAGAACTGTGTGACTTTCTTCATCTCTCTGATGTTCATCTGCCTTAGTGTTTATGTTTGGTTCAGAGAGCATTTCACTTTGCTTATCAGTTACATTAACTCTTTCAATCATTATTGCATTTTTATCAGACCTGGTGGTCAGTTTCTAAATTCAGTTAGTAAATTCTTTTTCATAACGTATCTTCTGACGTTGGCAAGTTTGTTACTGTCTATGCAGGGCCTACTTCAATGTGTTTTTGTCTCCAGTTTAAGTAGGATTGTACAGTGTTAGATTAATTTCTGGGGAAATATATGACATGATAGAAGGACGTAAGAAAGTCTTTATCTCGCCTAGAGCATTTTTCACACTTTTTATTTTGGTTAGATGATTATGAGCATGGATGGCCATCTGTTGGAATATTCCGGTTCTGGAATACTTCCAGCTCCTATGTTTCGGGAAAATTTGAACCAGTAGCTGATTTTTCGTATCGAATCTGGTTCAACATTCGACTACACGATCCGTACCGCTCCGAGTGATGACCGGACCGGTTTTCGTCTTGTTTTGTAATAATTGAGGCATGGCGAGCCTGGACGTTGACATTAGGAGACAAATCAGTCTGTTTAGGGTTAATATTTGGGATAGCACCGCCTCCGAGTTCTCTACACGTAAACAGCTCTCGTAACGTAGCTTCTTAAGGCTGACAAATCTGTATTCGTCTGTAATTTTTTGGCTGATAGATTTATCACCGAGCATATTACTGGGGCGTTTTTAAACTTGTGAATTGCTCACTCTGTGTTAGTTAGAAAAAAATTGTTTTGCCTTTTTCTTTGCTTAGTTTCTGACACGTGTTTTCATATGTGTGTATGTGTGACGTTTAAATTTCATGTAGTTGTGTAAACATTGGGATGTATGTGTAGTCCTATGGGTATTAAAATGTATATATAATTGTGTAGACATTCAAGTGTACGCATAATTACTCAATTTATGTGCTTACTGTTTTATTCCATTTATATTTATAATTTGTAAACTTTCCGGTATAGATTTCCCGTGTTTGTTTCGCTCATATTTCACGTGCATACGAGAAAATATGCTCTGTATGGCAGTAACATTTCGTTTTTGCGATTAATTTGGTTAAAACCCATTTCCTTCAAGTCTTCTACAGGTTCCTTTATCCCATTCTACCGATGTTATTAGATTCGGTTTGTTTTTGAATGAAGAGCCCGGTGCAGAATATCCACGTTGTTATTCAGCGCGAAGCTCTTTCTCTCACAGATAAGATGTTTCGTAGAATAAGTGTTATTTTGTACATTTCCAGACATTTCTTAATCCAGCTATGTGGTTTATTATTATTATTATTATCATTATTATTATTATTATTATTATTATTATTATTATTATTATTATTATTATTATTATTATTATTATTATTATTATTATCATTATTTATTGTCTTTGCACTGCTTCTATCACTGGAGACGTACTATGGTCCCAGCTGTTCACTACCAGTGAACTAAATTAACACCCCTCACTTTTCGACCACCATCCGGAGTATTGGAGCGGTTCCACGCAGTGATGTTCTCTGCAAGTGCTCCACACTTATTGCAGACCCTATCTCGTTTATCATACATGTTTCTTTTTTATCCAACAACACAATGCCCGGTTCTGATGTCTGGTCAGGTGATCGCACTGGGTGATTGCATCCCACACGATTTTGCAATACTCATTTTCAATGACTCATTCTGGAGTTTGTTCATACCACTTCTTTGCTGTTTGTAGGCCTTGATTTCCGCAAAGCTCCCAATGGATCATTCTTGCCATATTATCATGGCGTCTTTTGTATTCGCGTTGTGCCAATTTTGGGTCTTCGCGAACCATGTGCTATACCGTTTCACCCCTCTCACCACACATTCTGCATTTGTCGCTATCGGTATTGTCTTAACTTTTGTTCCCCAGCTGCGCATGTGCATACTTCCGTCTCTATCTTCAGGGCTTTTTACAAGACATCAATCTTGCATGGGATTTCTAGTTGCCTTAAGAAGTTTCGAAGTTTCAGTGTATCACTTTTACATCATCCTCTCGCATTCCATAAACTTGCCATTTCCACTTTCAGTTCGGAGTACCTGTTGATTTTTTCAACCTGTTTACTCACAACATTCATGTCATTTTGGTATGGGTACATCAATGATCTGGCAGTATTTATCTCTCTCATTTAATATGACAATATCAGGCCGACGGTATTCGATTACACTATCCGTCTGAAAATCATAGTTCCAGAGTATCGTTACTTTTCCACCCTCCTGCACAACTTTACTTGGTACGTGCTCATACCAGTTTTCTGTTACTTTATATCGGTATTTACGGCATAAGAGCTAATGGCATATTTACAGCATAAGACCCAATGACATATTTACGGCATAAGAGCCATACACATTTTATCGTAGCGGCGCTTGGAAAAGAAATACAAGCACCGCAATTCATTATTGTTGTTGTTATTATTATTATCATTGTTAAGTAGTTTTATTTTTATAACGTGCTTTCACTTCACTACCGAGCGCAGCTCTGTGTGCCTTGGGTATGTGCTGTGGTTTGCTGTGATGCTCTTATGGTTACTTTATTGAAAGTGTTTTGCGTAGGATGTGTGCAGTGCCCAGTAGTGCAATTTTCTGTATGTTATATATATTTGTAAGTCCTGGTGATTTTGTTATGTATTTGTCTGAATATTTTTTTTTATTATACCTAAGACACCTACTATGATAGGAATTGTTTCTGTTTTAAAATTCCACATTCGAGTTACCTCTATTTCCAGATTTTTGTATTTTGAAAGTTTTTGCATTTCTTTTAGGGAAACGTTGTCATCTGCTGGCATTGATACATCAATTAGAAAGCATTTTTTTCTTCATGATCTTTGACAACTATATCTGGTCTATTTGCCTCAATTTCTCTATTTGTGTGTATTGGCATATTATTATTATTATTATTATTATTATTATTATTATTATTATTATTATTATTATTATTATTATTATTATTATTATTATTATTATTATTATTATTATTATTATTATTATTATTATTATTATCATTTCCATATTAGTTGTCAGAGCTGTCGATTTTAGTTGCTCCGGTTAATTCTCTGGATATCAACCTGTCTGGTTGCATGACGAAATATGTTCTCCCAATGCGCAACTATGAAGTACGGACCAATTGCCAGGGATGTATTGAATATATGAAGTTGGTGTGTCGAAATATGTTACACGTTTGTATATTGTTGTTATTTTAACAATGTGCACCTAGATTACTAATGGCTAGTATATGGTGCTGAAGAATGAGCAAGAATTCCTGAAATATGCATATACACTCATTACTTACTTTTCTATCTTCGATCGCATTGTTACACACACACACACACACACACACACACACACACACACCTACAAACAGACGCACATATGTGTGTGAGCGTGTACATCCACTCATTAAATCTATAGGATATTGGGCAACAGAGAAAATATCGTCTGCTCGTAAGTAGCACACCTGGTAACAAATGGACCTCTATAATTTACTCTGGAATACCACACAGAAAATATCGATATATAACTCTCAATTATGAATACCACTGTTATATACTTTATCCACTTGCAGTTCGATCTGCGTACATAAGAAAATTGATAAAGCTATTCTGTGACATACACAATACACTTAAGCCAGAACGTGGAAAATAAAGATAATCGGGTTAAAATACACAAGCAATAACGTAACGTTTCGTTAAAGAATTGAAAAGATGCCTTCATTTGAAACAATTCGTTGATTTTCAGGATGAATGATTAGCAAAATCATTGAGAAATCTGACCTAGGCTTTGAGAGTCATTTAGCGTAAGCGACACCATAAACTAGACGTTAATTTCATCTTTGTACTGTATCATTATTTCGTGTATGTTTCTGTGTAAATGTGGAATATATAACACTTATAAAAAGCAAAACTTCCAATATTCAAGTTCATTTTCTATTTTAGAATGTAATATTCAGATAAATACATATTGAGATAAAGAGATATATAACAGTATGTGTTAGTGTATATTTGATACATTTCCGTACAGCTGGGATTACGGAACTTACAGGAAAAATTATATTGTATAATCACCATTCACATAGACTAATTTGTTGCAAAGTGAAAAAAACCAATATTCCGAAGACAAACTAATGAAATATTCTTTGTACAAATATTTCTATACACAAACCGAAAACTATATGCACACTTGCTTTTATTATATATTTTGTAATTTCTACAACAAATCAACAAACACAAGAGGAACCTTCATTTTTAAAATGTAAAATTTCTATTCTTTTGTATGCGTGCTTGTGTGTTTGCTTGCTGATAATAAAAAGTTCTCCGTTTAATAATGATATAGGAAGATTTCTGTTAAGCGTTTTTAAAATATTTTTTGTTGTTTTTAATTTATGGGTTTTGTATGTTCTAATTTTATAACCATATTGGAATTTTTCTGAAATGGCTACGTTTGTACTGTGATAGAGTTATTATTTAGCAGTAGCTGATATTGGAGGGGCAACAATTGTTTCTCTCTCTCTCTCTCTCTCTCTCTCTCTCTCTCTCTCTCTCTCTCTCACACACACACACACACACATATCTATATATATATATATATACACACACACAGATAGGAAATGACTGACAAGAAGTATATAAACTTTCAATACAGGCGAGCATACGTAATAAATTGATTCAAAAATTAGGGGAACATGTGTGCAACAAATTATTTTTAATCCATTAATACTACAACAGTTATTAGCGAAAAAATTGCCATTAATTGTAGCTATTGTCAAGAAAAGCCAGGAGCAAAATTCCGAAAGCAATTACACTAAAATTTAAGTGGTTTATGTTGGAGAAATGAAACTGACATTTGACAAATAGTGTAGCAACGCACCAATGGCGACGGTTATTATTTCCGCCTGCTCGGGAATGCATCGACTCATCCGTACTTCTCAGATCATTCAAGAATTCAGAGACTGATAGTCTTGACAAATAAATATTCACAAATTACACGTGAAAACATTTCGAGCCAATTTATGTACTTCATTTCAATGTAGCAACAAGTCTACTATGTAGAATGTACATTACAAACATAGATTCTAATAACATAATTATCAATGTTGGTCGTGACTATAATTTCAATAATAAAACTGTATATATGACTATTTTGAAAATATCGAAACGCGAAGTGCTCCTCATGATCGTAGATGCGTGAGATGATTGTGATCTGTAAACAGCTTTGGGTGCGAATCGGAAAGAGACGTATTAACATACAATGTGCACATGCACACTGGATTCCGGAAACGGAAGGGAAGAATAAAAATTCAATGTGCATATCACATCTTGCTTCATCTCAGTGTTTTAATTATGCTGATAACACCATATTTTACGTATCTTTTTCCCAAACTTCTCACCGCGCTTCGAGGGGAAACATTAAGAAAAGCAGAGAAACGAAAGAGTTGAATTACTGATATCGACAAAGAAAATTCCCGTTTCTATTCACTGCACTGCCACCTATCGGAAATATCCATATGATATTGCAAATATAATCTGAAAATTAAAGGCTATATAATAAGATGAAAATACTATTCTTATATATAGAAACAAGGACAGTTATTAAAGATTCCCGGAAAAAATTATCTCGATATATCCTATACACTCCAGAAGCAACTTTTAAATCAAAACATGTATATCAGTTAAAACGTTTTAGTAAAATAATATATCTGTTTATATTTCACGATTTTTATACCGTTGTAAACGCATGTACGCTCCTACTACTGTCATGACAAGATATTGGGTACTTAACATTTACCAAGTACTGTTCCTTTATTTTCTGCGCCTTTTTAAATGAACCACGTCGGCTTCTCATAATTCTCTGAATTAACAGATGAATTTTCACAGAATCCCAGATACAGAACGTGTGTGTTTTTGTGGGGGACTGGTGGAGCAATAATTTTAATACCTACATGCAACTAGAGGATATTGATATATTTTATATTATTAGACAGGGTGTCACAATTGACAAATTAACTAAAAAAAACGTGTAATATTCTCAATTATTTGCTTGTCCATAAACAATTGTTCATTAAGATTACTGCAGGTATTAATGATATTCTAAATAAAAATTCATCTGAGTTTGTCCGTTTCTCGTCTCTCACAGCTGAGTATATTGTTCATAAATTGAAAATTTCAATTCATCTCTTAGATATGCAATCCATCAGCAATTGTTGGATTTTTTACCATCCCCACTGCCAACTTTACTTTTGTCTTATTAATGACACTTTTATCAAATCTGTTGTTCTTAAAACAGCTGAACTTGAACTTGTACTGCAAAGATTAAACAGTTTATTATATGACTTAAATAATATCATTAGACATTTAAATTCTACATTACAATTCTATATGACAATTCTAAATGACAATTCCTTGGTACCAATGTATTGCTAATGACAATAAGAAAGGAGCAAAAAAGATGCACCATTAAGACATTACCTAAAATATTTTTATCAAATTATATAATGGTTTATCAAGTTATATAATGCCACGTCTGACACCAAAGTACATTGTTTTAACCAATTACTAACAGCTTTCAGTGCAGATATCAAATATACGTACACGGAAAGAGAGTCACGGAGTGCGTATGTTACTTATGCAGGCATTATTCAAAATATTCTGAAGTAAAAAGGCTCAGATCACATCATATTGTAAATGAGTTAGAAGTAAGACTTTTAATTTATTTTCTATGAAAAATATTTATCACGCAGTATTGCTGGAATTTTCTTGTTTAAAATAGTGTAAATATCAGAGAACTCATAAGTCAAATTATTCCAAACGCAAAGAAAATATGACGTTCATTGACTACTGTGTATCCTTGCAATCGGTAAGGAAACAAAGCCGAAAACACAGAGAGGCACAGGTATATATTAACCTCCGTTCGTGTTTTTTCTATTCTTTTATTATTTTACTTGTTAGAGTCATTTGGTTGCGGGCATGATGGGGTACTGCTTCAGAAGATACTTTCAACACGTAGGTTTCCGAAGTCCTCATCTATCTAAGAACTAACTAGGCCCGATGTTGTTTAACTTCGGTGGTCGGATGAGAACGTGATATGGTTATAAATCATATATTTTCAGTGTATTTTTCTTATTGGCAATGTAGTATTCGCTTAGTAGACAGAACATGTATAAAAGCTTCTACTCGCGAGATGAAAATACAAGAAATAATATAATTTTAAATGTGGACGGACGACAAAAGATTTCTGTGGAAATAGTAGGAAAAGGTATTTCATACACACGCGCACACATACATACACAATCACACGCACACAAACACACACATGCACACACACACACACACACACACACACACACACACACACACACACACACACACAGAGAAACACCTGTACTTTTAGTTGTATTGCTCAATTCAAACAAAATAGTGATATTTTGAATTCATTGAATACGTACGCTACATGTTTGTGTAATGGAAATGTATCCATTACGGAAGATTATTCTCAGCTGAATCACTTTCAAAATATTTTGAATACATGATTGCAAAATATCAATATTTGGTTTCTCTTCATTATTACATCTTATACGACTCGCTGCTAGCACAAAGCGACTGGTACAGGTTCCACTTGTGAGGTTACTCTAACAATTATTTGAAGTAGTTTCTTATCTTTGACTCGATTCGCAACTCAATTGCTTAGCGTAACATAATACATACGTACATTTGTATATATATATATATATATATATATATATATATATATATATATATATATATATATATATATATATATATATATATATATATATATATATATATATATATATATATATATATAAGCATATGTATAGTCATATTACGACTAAACATATGTACTTGTGAATTGTAATTATAACACCGAAATTGAAGACACGTAGTAGGAAAGTCGAGAGTGCGGTTGCGTCCGTTTTGCTTGTTTTATTCACAAACTTTTAATACATGAATGTTTCGAACTTTGGTCAAGGTAAGCAGTTTTAGAGAAGGTGTTATTCTAACACATAAACATCACTACTTGACTAGTACTTACTTTATCCACTCCTAAATAATGGAAGCAGAGTTTACCGTAGCGTGTGTGATGTAGGAAAATATGTAACCTTGTCATCATTTAAACATATATTCAGCATACCATAATTATATTATCACTATATTGCTTTTCCTGATGCCACACATGCTTTTATGCTAACCCACATTCTTGTTTTAATGTGATAGTTATAAGAGTTAAAATAAATACCACATACAATAGCATAATATATTGTGTGCAGGTATTTATGAATAAATTAAATGAAATAAGGTGAATAACTTTCCTGAATACGATTCATACACCATAGTCAAATTCCCTTTTTTCATATTTGCCCCCATTTACAATTGTTTTAATAGGTCGAACGTCTTAATAAGTGCTAATATTGGTTACAGTCAAGGCGGCGACCTGGCAGAATCGTTAGTATGTCGGCAAAATATTTAGCGGCATTTCGTCCGTCTTTACGTTCTAAATTTCTCCCTCTCTCCCAACTTTCTGACCTTCTACCAGAATTTGAGACAGTATTGTTAACACTTAAGCTGGTGCGTCAGCAGAATACTTACGGCGACGGGTAAAATGCTTAGCAGTATTTCATGTTTGCGTTCTAAGTTCAAATTTCGATGAGGTCGACTTTACTTTTCATTCTTTCAGGGTCGATAAAATAAGGAACTGTTGAGGATTGGGGTTGATGTAATCTACCCATCACCCACCTTAATATTGCTGGTTACAGTTATACACGGCTTGAATATTCAGAGTAATTAGTTATAGGTATCAATGGTATTGTTATCCGAAAAGGATGCCTCTATTTTCCCGTTAGAAATAGTAAAACATTCACACAGACCTTTGGTATATAACCGGATACCTCACTTAAAATGAGTCACCCAGTTATTGTTGTCCGGGATACATTTTTCCTGGTTTGCTTGATCAGGACCGACCTGCGGCTAAACAATTACGATTAGGACAATAAAGCTGGCTGTATAATACAGATGGTTTTAATTAAATTTTCCCCTCTTTCTCGTCACAGACGCTGACCATTACCAGTTTTCTCGGATTCTTATTTTTCTCTCTCACAATATTAATATTGATTAACATCTGAGGAAGAAAAGAACGGAAGCAATAAAACCTACATGAAAAAAGTGTTAAATTTATGTCCGTTAATGAAATCTGACAATCATGAAGTTTTGTATTTGCAAAGCTTGAGAAATAAGAAAATATGATACTCATAATTTCCTCAAGGACATGAACGATCTAATTAACATAATTACAAACTCTAGTTCACCGAGATATTTTTCAGGCTCAACAATATAACTTTGCCTGTATCAATAACAAACTAGTAGCAAGAATAATACAATAGAATTATCAGAAATACACGCATACACTACTGGATTCGTTTGCTTTTGCATTTTTCTGCTTCTTTTTGCTTTACAGAACGTCACGTATTTCTGCCGCTCCATCTGTCTGAAAACAATTGCTGTTCATTTACTCTAATAAGAATGATTTTATATTTACATTTCGAAATCGCAGGGGGTTTTCTTTCGGAAATGACTGTGGAATGATAAGTGTGATAATTTCTGACCCTGCAGGCCTCTCCTAACTTTATATATATATAAAGTGAGAAGGGAGAGAGACAAAGAGATCGGCTGGTCGATGTGTTATTTTTGATAATATTGTCAAATGCACATAGGGTAACGTGCCACGATAACGGGAGAGCGAATGAATCTTTGTAAAAAAAGAAATCTGCTAATTTACGATATTATTCCTCAGGTTCAACATCCGGTAAACATATTCACAACAACACACGAAATGCTACTGCCATCACCATGTGTTTAAATAATTGCAGAAACAAACAATGTTGCTGTCAGTAATTGTAGCAACAACAATAACACTTATTGTAACACCACTGAGCGTATTTCTAAAGCAGATATTAAAAACGTAACAATGGAGACGACTTCCATACCAAAATCCAATCCACTATTATAAAAGAAAAAACGACATTTTGCCACCACCATCATCATTACCATAATCAATGCAATGTTGTTCAGTAAAGCATCATAATTGTAAGTGATGCATTCTCTTGTAGTTAATGAATGATTCAAGCGAACATACAAGGACTGCATATTACGACCTGACGAGTTAAAATCAGAAAAAAATGTTCAAAAGGAGACAATATACAGCAGTTGTTTAAAGTAGAGATCCGCACACACAAAATAACATAGGGGTCTATGTAGATGGGAGAGAAAGGGCATCGGTAGCCAAATATCACAGAAACGAGTAAGTCAATAAATAGCCAGACACGCATGCGCTTCTGTTGAGTATTTATTAGTGGAAAACAGTAAAACTGTGTCACTCAAGAAATATCATTTGAGACAAACAAGCTGAGACACAGCATCAGTGGCAGCAGCAGTAGCAGCAGCAGTAGCAGCAGCAACAACAGCAGCAGCAGCAGCAGCTAGAGAAATACTGAGACCTGCAATGGGTGTATGGATATCTTTGGGAAATGGAGCTGGAAAGTATTGCTTTTGCCTAAAACCAATATAAGCACCAGCTTGAGAGGCACTGATGTAGACATACATATAAATCAACATTCAATACTTTCCTCCAAACTCTCATCACACAAGGACGGTAAACAAGAAACGAATCAGTAAATCGTTATCATAATGCATGTAATCCGATACAATCAACGTATTTAAATAGCAAAGTCAACGATGTTGAGTCAATGCTAGCGCATCTATGCACTAGCATTATCTACGGACATGTACGTACTTTGTCCCTTCAGTTATTCACCCATTCACAAGCACTGACCGAATACAACGTGTACGGAATGTTACAGAGAATTACACTCACTGCACGTACTCCACAATCGACTATAGGCTCCAGTTCCAACGCAGGGAAGATTCGGAGTAAAGTAAAGTTTAAACAATAACACAGATGAGTTGAGGTTCACTGCAGCTTTTTCAGACATTTCTTTACTTCATGTAATATATATATATATATATCTTTGCTTCAGGTAAATTAGGAGTAAAATTGAACACTTACGATTCTTTACATAAATAGAACATAATGCTATCTGACACTCCCATCTAGGTTTCCGCTGAGAGACATGATATAATATCATTGTTCATCAATAAAGAACATATCTGAAACGGCTGTAATGAACTGCAATTTATCAGCGTTGCACACACACACACACACACACACACACACACACACACACACACATACACACACATGTATAAATCGATATGCATATTTACAACACACTTATTTACATATATAGTCAACAGAATTAACTGAAATCCCCTTTTAGTCTCATATGTACATCATATCAATTCACCAAAATCAAGGCGGAACAGATTCTACTTCGTTTTCAAAATATATCTGGTTCCTAAACAAGAGCGACCACGGTATTAGTATTATCTTGCGAAGCACATTTGCAAAGCCGATACAAAGTGAACAATGAGAATGTAATTTATATTTATATGTAAATGAAAATTCCGATGTGCAAACATTGCATGATAACGTCATCGATACGAAACAGAAAAAAATTGATCGTTACACAATATTTTTCTATAAGTTGCGTTCGGAGTAACTACAAATCGAGTTAATATATAACTAACCTTGTGTTTCTAACTTGAAACTTGAAAATACAATTCCTGCTATAATTAGAAGAGGGTAATATCCACTTGTGTTTCTCCTCTTTTTAACTATAAGTATGTCTGTATATATCTATGTGCACATTTGTACGTATGTATAATATATACACATATAATTATATATATATATATATATATATATATATATATATATATATATATATATATATATATATATATATGTGTGTGTGTGTGTGTATGTATGTATATGTATATATATATATATATATATATATATATATATATATATATATATATCTATACATATGTGTATGTATATATATATATATATATATATATATATATATATATATATATATATATATATATATATATATGTATATGTTTAGATCATCTGAATATCAAAACCTCCCATATATATGTATATATGTGTGTGTGTGTTTGTCTCTATACTCATTTATATCGATTAATATAGCTATACACACTGGCACACAATTACACGCAAACACACGCGTAGACACTCGAACACATATATACATACGCACACATCTGTCTATCTAGGTAGCATATATATACATGCGCATCTAAATACATAGAAGTGTGTGTATATGCATGTATGATTCTCCCATGTATGTACGTGCAGAACAAGTTTTGCTCGATGTATCTTACATTGGGAAATATTTAAAGAACTATTGTTTAAAATATTGGAAGCGGTTTATGTAATATCATTGCTATGTAGTCTAAAGAGATTTCAAAAATACCCGAAGTAAAATATCTTTATTGATATTTTTTGAAATAGACTTAATTAAATTACTTTCCTGATGACTTAATTCTTAAAGCTTGTAGCTATAATGTCACTGAATTCTTGTCTGAATTTAGATTTTAAGTCTTAGACTTGCTAGACATATACTAATATTTGTACCTATACCATTGATTTGGTTTCAGAAACTTTTCGGTCCATACGTACAGTTACTTACACTGCCGGCAGGGTGGTGGGGGAAGACTTGTATTTATATGCCACTGTATAAATCCTAGTGTCGACATTTTCATCTGAATGTCGATGTAGCAAATGCCAGACAAAAAAAAAAAAAAAAAGATTTGAATGTTTTTGTCAAATTATTAGACATACCGGTCCTGTAAATATAGAAATTGTGTTGAAAATCATTTGATATTGAATATTTTCATTAATATATTATTCATAAAATTAACATGATAATAATTTTGAAAATATTATCAAAGCTATCAAAAAAAGACGTGGCTCATTTATGTAATTAGATGAATATCCACAATTGGATACATACACGCGCGCACACACACACACAAACACACACACAAACGCGCCCACACACATACGCACACACGCACCCATACATACATACACACACACACACTTATATATATATACATATAAATATCATTGAATTGTAACATAATAAACAGACTACGCGCGAGATCAAATCATAGTAAATGAAAAATCAGATTAGAAAATAGTCATCAGCAAATGGAATAAACGTTTTTCCCGCTTCTCTTTTCTGATTATATAATATACTCTCTACCATTGTGAATCCTCGATTTTCAGAAGGACGGTGAGATTAATCCCTAGTCTTGACCATGCATATTTTGTGACAGGGAACTTACAGTGAGCTGTGTTCGTTCAACTCCCTATTCAGGTTCGCGCATGCGCAGGCATACACACACACACACACACACACACATGCACACACACACACATATATACATATATGTAAAGTCTCATGGCTCAGTGGTTAGAGAGTCCAGCTCACAATCATGATGTTCGAATACCAGACTTTATTTCACGATCATCCATCAGTAGAAATGAGCTGAACCGTGACTGGTGACTAGCTGTATCGTCTTTTGCTTTTCCTTTGGATAACATTAGTGGCGTGGAAAGTGGAGGCTGATATGCATGGGTGACTGCATATCCATAAACAGCATTGCCTAGACTTCTGCCTCGAAGGGAAACTTTCTAGGTACAATCCCATGGTCATTCCTGACCGAAGTGGGTCTTGAAATACATCCAGCCAGAGATATGTACATACATACAAACATACATACATACATACATACATACAGACAGACAGACAGACAGACAAAAGACAGACAGTTCAGTGACACTTAAACTGCTTCACACATAGTCGGTAGTTTTAGAAGTTGGTTTCACAATTTATGCTGCTCACGATTTACTCCCGATGTTCAACATTTTAGAGAAACATTCTCATGTCGACTCCTTTCGTTTGATCTGAATTATGTTACGAAAACTGTGTGATATCCCACTGAATTCTTTGCAGCTGTTAACGCTGATGGTTTGAATAAATCTGTTTGACTGAAAACATCAATTATATCAACATTACTCTGCTAGGAATATTTATCGCATTTAATTCGATTGTATTTATACTTGCATTGTTGTTCCTTTAATCGTTACCCACTTTGGTTGAACTTTTATTATACCATGCGTTGTATGCCTCACCCTCTAATATAAGAGATTATCACTGATCTAAACATGATCTATCACTGATTTAAACATGTGATATGTTGAGTTACGAATAACGTATAATTTCTTTAAGAGGCAAAGTACAACCGATGATTTCGTTTAGAGATGCAGCATAAACGATGTCATGGCGTATCCAATAATAACTCTCCTGCTACTTGTGGTAACACGATATTGGATAAATTAAGGTGCATTCTTTCTCAGGAGCAACATTCTGAGATTCCAACAATGCGTTGTAGTTCTGAAAAATTGGGAAATAATGGTTTCTAATTTAAATACAAAAACAGCAATGTGTCGGATGGAATAATCGATGAGATCGGTCTTAGTTCTTGATTGTTATATTTTTATAGACTTAGTAGGATGAAGACTACTTAGATTGGATTAGAACACAGATTCTGAAGTACTTTAAATAAAATCAACAAGGTATTTTGTCAAGCATTGTGTTTATTCTACCAATGCACTGCCCTGATGATCGTAAATATAATAACACTTAATATAGAGTAATTTCATTCTAGATCCTGAGGAAAGAATACAAGTGTGCATATGTGTGTATGTGTGTGTGTGTGTGTGTGTAAATGTGTAAGTGAGTGCGAAATTACTAAATAATACGTTAAAAATGTCTAGACGATTTTTCATGTTTTGCCGGAACGTAACATGTATTTTCTTTATTATTATTTACTTGTGTAATCGAACAAGTAGCAAACTACAATAATGGTAATAGGATTTCCATTCCTGAATTCTTTGAAGAAAATGTTTACCTTTAAGGAATATGTTGCTAACTTTAGTTTCTGTGCTGAATGGTCAGACAGTGAATATGAACACAACAACATGACAATAAATATTACATTTAACTTTCTCTTATGTACTTATTTTGTTATAGCTTATTAAATTGAACAATACTTATTTATGAAGTTTAGAGATCTGCAATTCTTTTTTGAGGCAATTAATAGACTTCATAATAGTATGTTAAATACACACTAATATGAGTCTGTTGATTTAGCATTACTTCTTATATAATCATATAAAGTTTTGTAGAAATAATAAATACTAGGCCTCTAACATTTCCGGAATGAATTAGTCTTGAATGTTTTCATTTATTTCTGTTTGTTGTTTCCCTATTAATATAATAATTCGGCCTACAACGTTGGGAAATTTGTGTGTAGAATACTTCAATACAGTCGAGGATTGAATTCGGTCGTTATTTCTTCGTGCACTTCATGGGAGGGTGGCGCAATTCTATCATGATCTCACAAAACGATCGTAGTAGTTCCTATCAATTGTATTATTCTATATAAATAATACTACTGAAATGATGAGTGCTCTTGTGATCTTGGTAAAAACTGTTGGTTCGTCTCTAGTATAAAAAGGGTTTGTATAAAAAATTCGAATTTCTTGATAATTCGATTAAAAGTGTATTAAGTAAAGCCTCAAATAGACCCGTCCCATAACTAGATTAAACAGTAAAACGCCTGTGACATCACAACGGCAAAGTATACTACATTTTCCACGGCAAAAGGTTCAGAAAGCCTGCCACCAAAATTAACTCTGGTTTTCATATTTTGATGCAAAGCCCTGATCATATTTACAAATTTCTCTGGACAACCTATTTTCCTTAGAATTAGCCACAGAGTATTTCGATTAACAGTATCGATTACATTGCTTAAATAAACAAAGCAATGATATAGGGCAAGATTCTGTCCAATGCACTTTTCTAGAAATTGATAGTAAAAATATAGTGAACTGTACCCCTGGAGGAAAGAAGTTTCTGGATCACAGTTGCAAAAGTTTCACTATCAATGTTGTATTTCTTGTATGTAACACAAGAGCAATAACGTCTTCTGATTTCTTTCAGCTCCAGAGCATTTTGGTTAAAATCCTTCTCTTCATTCCAGATTTTCCTCCAGAAAACGTCTATGTCTTCTCATGAAGAAGCTTCCGTGATGTTCACTGCTCTTCCTCCCATGTCTCTGTATACTGCTGCCTGGTTCCGCCCTCTGATGTCGGAGTTTTTCACTGACAGCTTTTAGCTCCTGCTTGAGGGGAATCAGTCTGCAAATGGGTGTCCTCTTTTGGGTGTCTCAACTATCATGTCTATTTCCTTCTTTACTTTCTGTTGGTGGGACTTATAGTGATTTGCTTGGTTGCATGCAATAAGCATCATTACAAGACTGGTGGTCTTCAATAACCTAGTTATCTTTTATCTTCTCTGTCTTCAAAACTCTGTTGGCACTGTCTTTGTTGATTGGGTCTTGTGTACTTTTTAAATGTCATACACATACTGCTTTTCAGTAGTAGCCAGAGCATTTAGACCGGCGTTAATCTGCTAGTATGTGGGTTCATCACATTTCTGTAAAGGCACATTACCAATTTCGTTACCAGCTTTTTCTTTACTTACTTTGGTAGTGAATACTCTCTCATCGAGATATATAAAATATAATAAATGTCTTTTCTAGGTTCCATTATTAATTAGAAATAAACTAGGCGAGTTCCGGCCGAATCTTATCTAAGTATCTCAGTAAGAACCACACACTTGAATGGATATGTGTAGCATACATACACATATAAGCTATACACACGTGAATGGATTGATATATGTCTTTTGCATGCAAAATAACTGAGGAGGCAACTGTCCTGAAGATCTTGGCGTTTGTTGGTGCTGGTATGGAAGGGTCTCTCCACAGTATGGAGTCTTTCTTTGTCTCTGCCTAAAACTGATGAAGCTTATACTCATCTGGGTTAGGAAACCTTCAAAGAAACTAGAATAGCTAGAACTACTTCATATGACAGATTTTACCATTATGTGATCAATCTGGTACATTTTTGATCCGGTGTGAGAACACGCGGCACACACCGATAACAAACCTTCCTAATGAGAACTCATTGTCCAGCATATTCGCAACTCTCTCGTGGGATATATTCTTATGACACATGTGTTTATTACCACGCGATTACAATTTTTTCTTCGGTGGAGGCAGTTGCAGGATGTTCTGACATTGGGTCATTTTAAGTTTCCTTCGTTCCCAACATAAATTCAGCTCCCAAGTTTTTGCACTGTTACTAAAGATGAGGTGTCATCCCGTAATGTATTAATCAAGTCGGGATGAATGCCCTTGCGGACTTAGACCTTTTATCTGCAGGTATATGATGTCAAATTTTGCCCATTATCAGGTTACGTCGCCAGTGGTTAGATTTGAAGTCTTCTTTCAGCAATAACTTGTCATTTTCTCTGGAAAGAAATAAAACAGTTATTAGTTGATAGAGCTGAGATTATTGCATGCAAGATAACACAGCTTTATCATTATTTCTCTGTAGTCAGCCAATGAACATTTCCAACGACACTCGTAGGATTACAAATGTATTTAAAGTTTCCAGTATATTTTGATCAACGTCAGTAATATGTCTTCTACATTCGCTGTTGAGTACCATATTCTACAATTTCGATTGCATTAAGATTTCGAGTCATATTGTCTTTACCTAGATAATATATTCAATAGACTCGGTATGCATATAATATACAAAAGTTTACACAAGAAAATATATTTTGTTGTCAATAATTATATTTATGCATTTCCAATATATTTTATACGCAAAACGAAATAAAACAAATATGTTTGTGTGTATGTATATTTATGAACACTGAGACTACAGGAGTAGACACCTGTTCTTATCACATTATTGAAATATAGATAATTGATTCGCATTATATATATATATATGTATATATATATATATATATATATATATATATATATATATATATATATATATATATATATATATATAGAGAGAGAGAGAGAGAGAGAGAGAGAGAGAGAGAGAAAGAGAGAGAGATAGATACATAGATAAATATACATATATACACATATACACTAGCAATTAAGCCCGGCATTGCCCGGTGTTATTAACTACAGCTATATTGTATTATATATATATATATATACATCTTTCGATTTCAAGTGGAACGTATGCACCACACAGAACGCAATGCGGCGTTGCCCGGGGCATTGATAACAATAATACCACGACCAACTGATATTGCAGTACGTGTCTCTGATAAAGAAAAATTGATTTGAAATAGTACCAATCAATGGACGCGGTGTGCATCCCGACCAGTGACGGATCACGTACCGTGGGTGGCCTCATGTGTGCATGTGACCTTAGTTTGCTCTCGCATAGATGCGCAAATGTGTTGTCTTGACTCACTGTGAAAAATAGAGAGATTGTAGAAAAATCTCTATGGACTTTGTAGCGTGTGGAGTGAATAATAGATATGAATATATACTAATCACCAAAAGCAACATTGCATAAATTGAGTTGAATGAACAGAAAAACCTTAAAGGCAAAAAAGCTCGAAATATCTTAGTCAATGCTTCAAATCTTTAGCACACCTGAACGAATATAGTCTCTTACTATACCTTATACGTTACGAAATTTTACTGAATTTAAAGATGAGAATGTTCCCTTGGCACTACTGATTCATTTGCTACAAAGAAAATCTACATGGACAAATTAATTTCTGTATTAATGCTAGAAGCGATCACAATTATGCCAGAACACGGTTCAGTACTCAATTAATTTTCTGTTGAAAAATAGGGCTTTTTACAAAGAAATAGTATCACAATACTTCAAAGAAATTGTTTAATCAGGGAACACTGAAGACGTTCACATTGTCGGTTTGCTGTATCATAAAGGCCATTATTGACGGAAAATGTGCCCAAAATTGTTCAACAAAGCATAGTTTTTGGTCATGTTCGTTGTCAAATAGGGTTTTGTACATTGCAAATGCACTCAAATCATTCCTTGTACATTGCTGCATTTTTTGAAACCCAAAACATTGAAATTCGCCACGTAGATAAGAAGCAAATCCAAATAATGTCCAAAAATAGTCTCAAAATTATGAGACTCGACTTTATTTTCAAAGCTACTGTTGTACTAAAGGTGAGTTGCTGTGCAAAACACATACTTTATTTAGTAGCCGAAAGATTACTGAATCTTTTGATACCGCAAACCTCAAAATCGGCAACTCAGTTTTCGAATCCACAAGGAAAATACGCAGCACGGGCACACACACACACACACACACACACACACACACACACATACACACACACACACACACACACATTCACACACACAAACACAAAATAGGTCATACGTGGGAACACAAAGGATATTTAAACCAACTGAAAAAAACGGTTTACGAAAGAATGTATAAGACATGAAGAACCAATGGAATCTTTTTATGAGATTTTTGGCGTCTCGGTAGTTTAAGGAATTGTCGAACCAACGAGTACATCGACTATGAAAAGAAGACAAACAGAAATTTTGCAAGTAGAGAGAAAACGAAAAAAATATTCCAATTTCTTCTCGATGAATTAAGTAGCAAAAAATGGGGGAATAGGTGGTATTAAATATATAATACCTAAAAGAAAAATATTGACTTCCAAGGTAAGTCAACCTTAAAAAGGGGAGATGTTGTGATGAAATCCTGGCACCCCTGTGGGATAGTAAGTGAACTGCCTTAAACCGTATAAAGGCACGTGGTATGTGCAGTTGCATTTGTGAAGGCAGTCGCAGAAGTCGTTGAGAAGCGTAATAATTTTGTTACGTGTTTGTTACTGATTTAGTTTTTGTAGTGTTATAACACAGTTACAGCGTAGTCTATATCCAAACTCAAGGATATTATAAAATAAATGTGTTTATATCTTTAATGTTTGAACATATCTTTAGTTTTCAATATATGCACATACTTCTTTAATTATATTTATACGTTTCCAATATATTTTGCACGCAATACTAAACAAAACAAATATACATATACATATACGTGTGTGTGTGTGTGTGTGTGTGTGTGTATGTGTGTGTGTGTGTGTGTGTAAGATGGGGTGCGTATATATGTATGCATGTTTGTATGTGTGTATGTAACTATGCATATTATGAACACTGAGATTACATAAATTAACACCTATTTTTATTTCATCTTTCAAATTAAAGATACTTGAATTGCAATATTCTGCTCTCGACAGCAAATAAAAGCAACCATCTAGGAGATTCACAATATATAGACGCACGCACGCGTGCACGCGCAAGCACACACATGCACGCACACATACACGCACACGTACATACATATACCTTTGTTCCATGACAGTGATTTTTTTGATAGATGTAGAGACGTTCTAACAATTTTAATATGGTCAGCGTAATAGCATCCGTTACTAGCTCATAATGGTGCCAATGTTTTATGCATTGTTAAGGATTACTTAAATGCAGTGTAGGCGAAAATTGCTTCTGAAACTCAAAAGGGGAGAATCATAAACATTTTTGAAACGAAATATTCAAATTCATGGAAACTCTAAGTAATTTGATGATGTCTCGGAAGAAATTCTAGCATGATTTGAGTCAAAATATCACTATTTATTATCATGAGCAGTTTCTTTGATTACTCAGCCGTGATTTTACAAAAGGAAGTGGAGTGACGCAACTGTTACAAATATTAACGTTGCCCAGATGATGTCTATCACTCGATGACTATAGGTTAGCTTAAGGGTATCTCCTGATATCCTTCTATACTTATAAACTCCTAAGTTCTTAAAATCAAAACCGCGAAAAAGTTGACTTCATAAATGTAGACGGTTGATTTACGGGTCATATAGTAAGTTAACTGAAATCCTTGTGAAAGATATCCACATATAGCTGTAAAAAAAGGCATATTTATTTATACATGTATTAACTGGCACTCCATCGGTTACGACGACGAGAGTTCCAGTTTATCCGATCAACGGAAGAGCCTGCTCGTGAAATGAATGCGCAAGTGGTTGAGCACTCCACAGACAAGCATATCCTTAACGTAGTTCCCTGATAGATTCAGTGTGATACAAACTGTGACGATACTGGACCTTTGAATTATAAGTATAACTCATTTGTACCTGAGTTGACTGAGTGCACGTATTACAAAAGCGAAAAATGAGCAGAAGCTTTCAATTTTATCAGGAACCACAATCAATTATTTTTCATTGTTTTAGATGTTAAACCTTTAAAGATTGATAATGTTTGTCATGTAAAGATTTGTAGCCTGAGTTGGTAAGATTTTCAACTTTTCTATTTTGATATGTGAGACCCTTCCCTGTTTTGCAGGATATATGCGTAACGATTTTCTGATCTATTTTCTGTAATCTCTATAGTTGTTACGCATTCCTTCTGTTTCTCTGCATATTGATCACGCTTAATGTTACCACACGCCTACAAATTGGAGTACGTTTCTTTCAGGAAATCTCAAAAACCAAAATACGACCGTTACTACCAGCTTTTAAAACAATATTCACTATTATCTACATATATAGTGTGGTATGTGCAGTTGCATTTGTGAAGGCAGTCGCAGAAGTCGTTGAGAAGCGAAATAATTTTGTTACGTGTTTGTTACTGATTTAGTTTTTGTAGTGTTATAACACAGTTACAGCGTAGTCTATATCCAAACTCAAGGATATTATAAAATAAATGTGTTTATATCTTTATAGATTTCGTTTCTTAAGTGCATTTTATATTATTGGAGTAATTTATGTTTACTTGAATAGTTAAAATCATATATATGTGGGACTTTACTGCATAATAATTGTTCCGACTCTATATAATATAGACATGTATTTCAGTCTTTTAAACAACATTATTCTTGGTCCTGCCTCATTTTCTGTTTCTTTTGTACTCTGTTCATCGTTATGTTTCACCGATCAATTCGATTAATAAATTTGTCGAATCATCATAAGTGAAATTGTTGTGACTAACTCTCTGACAGCCCTCATTAACCAAACGTGGATGAAAAGCATTTAAACTATGACTATCATGTACGTATTATACTTCAGATATCATTCAGGACAACATTATTCATCATATTTCTCCATCTTAATATTAAACATTGGGACTTTAAAAAGACATCGCAGCTATTGATATCAGGTCGAGCAATAGTGTATATAAGCGATCGCTGGCTTATGATGGCAGGATTAAATTTATAGTTCAGATTTTAAGTGAAAACTCAAAACGGAATATTGTTCTAAAAACTGAAATTGAAAAATAAAGATCAAATTACGCCGCATTTTTGCAACTAATTTCAATTTTATTCTGTCCATAATTACCAGACTGTCTTTGGTATTTCATATTACTGAAATCTCTAGTCAAATCCCTTTAAATCACACGATGTCCACTTATATTAGACAACGAGGATAGTGTCATATTAGATAATTAAATCCTACCTGATCCTAAAAAGATGGCGTAGTCACCGATGGAATGTCTCTCATAATATATGATCGACCAGGTCTCATATGCCAAATCAACCATAACACCGAGTAATTGTTGCAAGCGTTCCTCATATGGCATTAATATTTACATGTATTTTAGAGTAATAAGTGCTGTAGAGATATTTGCTGACCACAATGCTGCGTGTCAACCATCAATATATTTGTCCACCACCGTTCTCTGGCTAATTGCCAGCATTTCTCAGTATAGATGTGTGGTATTTCTATTCCTGCAAAATTGAATAGCAGAAAGTGCATTATGTATTGGTTGTCAGCGTGTTCAGATGAATGAATAGCCACATGTGAGAGAAATATTTTCTTCTTCATGCACGTATACGCATAACAGTTGGTATTGAAAATCATTAAGCTAATATTTCTAGTTCACACCATCTTTTATATATATATATATATATGCATACACATGAATACACATGTATGTATATGTAAGTATATACATACACATGTATACACATGCATGTATGTGTAAGTATATATATATATATGGAGTATTTGGAGTGGTGTACAGCTGTTGAATATTGAAGTAAGGAGGCAGTAATAAATTTGGATAATCCTTTATTAGCACTTCCGTTACTTTTTCGAACTCGTCAAGACAAAATCAAAATCAAATGTTAAAAACAGAATGTTTCGTTGTTCATTTATTAATCGCACGGTTTTTTGCTTCGTTTCTAAGAGGGGAATATTGATTTGTTTTTGGGAAAAGGGGGAGAGAACGAAAGAAAAGTAGAGAGGCGGAGCAAACAGAGAGGGAGAGATGTTTCAGGATAATCGAGAAAGAGGAGAAAAAGACAATAAAGGATGGGGAAAGGATAGATAGATAAATAAATAGACAGACAGACAGGCAGACACGTAAGATACGTAAAGATATTGTGTTTGCAGTTCCATGATTTAAGCAAACAAAGAAACCCTCGATATAATAAAACCGTTTACAAGACTGTATGCTTGGAGTGACCAATTATAAACGCCATTGGAACACACACATAAGGTACAGGAACCTTACATATACACCATTCTGCTTAAATAATTGAACCGCCAATACTGTGTCCTTACGCATCTCACGTCAGATTTCATTCCTCCACTTCACTCTGTATTTCATATCTTTTCTATAATAACTACTACTTAAACATATTCTCGCACCGTCTATGATGAAGGAATATATAAAACACCCGGAGACAGCTGTAAGACCTCTTTATATTCGCAGCGTTGGATTTTTTGTATCTCATCCTGTTAAATATATATATATATATATATATATATATATATATATATATATATATATATATATATATATATACAATTGAGATTCAGTTGAATTTGATATTTAAGTAGAAGCACAAAGTCAGTCCAGTATTATCCGCAGATCGAAGTAAGGTGAATAAAATCAAAAGAAGCAACAAGATATTAAAATGTGATGCAGTACGACCGTTTCAAGCGACTCCATTTAATTGAACAATGCAATCAAGACATCAATTTAAATGAAGAGCCATCATCAGCTGCACAAATAAATAGAATTTTAATCAGTTGGACACATTAATATAAAATTTATGATTATAATCATTGCAGTGTTTAGTTAAAATGGAGTCGCTTGAAATGATCATACTGAATCACTTCTTGATATCCTGTTGCTTATTTTGTATATATATATTTTGCTAGAGTTAGACAAAGGAAATAGCAAATATAACAAACAAGTCCATAATATTTTCAGTTATGCATTGAGAAAGAAATGTCAAAACTTACATAGATGACAGCGCGAAGCTTTTATAATATACCAGTGTTCCCGGCACACAGCCTTTGCAAAATATTAGCACTGAAAGTACTTCTCGCTGATGGAACATCCAGTGTTGGAGATACCATGTCATCACAAAATATTAGAGTTTATATTCCCAATATGCCGGTGAAAACAAAAGCGAGTCACTCGTTTTATCTTCTTGTACTGTGTTTACGTTGGTTGTAGTAGTAAACCTTAAAGGGTGATAGAGTGACAGAGAGGAGGGAGGAAGATACAATGATACTTTCGCACTGCCTGTCACTTAGCCAGCTGCGGAGGAAGATAAAATGACATTAGCCATTGAAATGATGTCTCAGGTCGTAGTCAACTCATCTCACCAACTGCTTTCACCAACTAACTCATCCTTATAATTACCGCAGAAGAGTGAGAAAAGCGACACGTCTCTGAGAATAATGCGAAGAATTTTGTAGGTGATTCTTATCTATTTTCAGCTTTTGTTGGTATAGAAGATGTCAAAAGGGCTAAGTGAAAAATGCATAAATCGACTTGTTAAGTCCGTGTGTTCAATGTAACTGGTGCCATCCATTGTCACTCCCTGAGAAAGTGCCGTTGTAACCTACAGGGGTATTCGATAGATCCAGGTTCGAATCTACATACCCAAACGAAATCCACTATTTTTCTTCCGAGGGAAAACACAATCGTCACAAAATATATATCCAATCATATATGGTTCTTAAAAGATAAAGGTGTCAGTTACAACATCCATTGGAAGATCTTAGCCAAGTGTAAGCGTTACACCAACGGCAGTGGAAAGTGCAGTCTTTGTGATATGGAAAGACGGCTCATCTTGAAAAGCATCTTAGACCCCGCTAGATATCTAAATAATTGTCACATATTATATTACATTTCAATTTCCCTATTTACATAATATCGAGGTCTCATTCATTCTTTTGTTGTCTTACAATTACTATATATATATATATATATATATATATATATATATATATATATATATATATATATATATATATATATATATATATATATATATATATACATATATACAAGAGCGAGCGAGGAAGACATATTTATGCATGAATATGTGCAACACGTATTATCTTTGTCCTTAGAGCTGATATGCAATATACATCACAATACGTTATGGACATGTGTGAATATATACATTTACATCCCAATACACAAACACACACTCATACGCAAACACATACACACGTGCATTGTGGATTTTTAAAAATCATATTTTGATTTTTTTCTCCATATACCATATTTTCTTTCCACTCTGCAGTGACTTCAGAAATAGAACACTGTTGGCACCCATTACTACTTATGTTCCTATGAATATTAAAATGAAAATTTCCATTGTGAATTAACCATGTTTTTGTTGGTATATATTTTGTTCGTTGCATCACGTGTGTGTGGAGGGTGTTTATGTGCGCCGGCGCGCAGGTTGTGCGTGCTTGTGTATGTGTGTGTGTGTCTGTTGTGTAATTTTATGATTTTGCTGTACAATCCTAACTAGAATGAAACATATTGGACCCTTTGGGCACCCTGTAACTAAGGTTTATTTCTTGATATCTAGTCATTGAAAATATATATTCCGAACGTATGATCAGCCTGATTCCCTTTGAAAATAAGAGCTTTGCTTTCATACCTTTCCATGGGTGTGTGAGTTTTATCGAAATTGCTAAAATCTGAAATCGAAAATAATCTGTTGATTGAATTTGTTGAAATGTCTATATGTATAGATGTCTGTAAATGAATATCGAGCACCAATACTGATTTGCTAAAGTATTCATAGTGCTTATACGGAGGAAAATCGCAAAATCAAATTAATTAACCACTAGATAGTTCTGTTGTGTAAGCAAGGGATACATAATACTGACTCTACAGATACGTTTTAGTAATATATTCTGGAAGATTTTTCTCATTGTCAAAAAATGCACAGAATTTTGAAAGGGTATTGTTATCGATTACTCTGACATAAATGTTTGATTAGTTTCGATTCTGGAAGAATGACTTATTTTATCTCAATATTGAAAGGGATGTTACACACAATGAAATCAAACAATGGGATGTTTTACTATCTCCACAGTCTTCATGGTAGCGTAAAGCTTAAACTTTATAAATCAGCTCTAATTGGTGCATGATCTCCTTTCTGTTGACTCGGAAAGATTCTAATGGAGGAAATTTCAATTTGAATTTCTGTACACAATGCTCGTAAATGCACTTTACGAAATCATATATTTGATCTTGCCTTCACCGATGTATCAATATTATAAGCATTCTATCCATATTAGTCGATAACTGCACAAAGTTCTGCAAATTGTGTTTGACGTAACAAAAGTTGTGCATCCCTCGTCTTTGCAGTTCAACAGAGTATATTGAAGCCAACATTTGTGACGCTACGTCTGATCACATTCTTGCACTTCATTTACGGAATAACGTGGTGTCTCCTATCATTACACAACTTTAATGAGATTGTTTTTGTATCTCTTGTAATCAATCGTTCTCCATCTTTGCACGTGCCTAATATAGCAGATTGTTCGCTATATCAATATTTCTTCCATTTTAAGGACACTTAAAATGTATAACATTAGGTTTATTAATGTTTTGTTTTGGCTTCCACTGGTCTTAGTTTTCCAAGGTATCTCATTCTCAATCCATGTAGTGTTTTTCTTTTCCTGTTTGATATGTATTACCCAAACCTTCGATTAGTATAATAAAGCATATTACAGTGTTACTAGATAAACTTCAAATTTCAATTGGAATAGTGTCGTTATCTCAAAATTACAAGCGTATGTCACCCTACACTATCCCTGAACATTAATGAACCATCACTACTCATTGTATTGTCCCTATAAGTAAAGTGTCACGCCCTAGATTTCAGTAACACTGGGCGTAGTCAGTGTCGCTTGTAACAAGTCAAGACTAGTCTCATAAAGAATTTCAGGCCTTTGAAACTTAATTTTAAAGTCAAACTTAGTGTCGTCTGCGGTTTCTATAGATACACATTCAAAGATCTACAACTAACTAGTTGTTTATCATAACAAAGAAAATATTTCAGTATTAATGTTAACCGCAATGTATAGTATTGAACAAAGCATTTGGAATAATTGAAAGTATACTAAACTAAATCCTGTTTTCGATTTTCGTCCGATATTAGAATGAAGGACAAATTGTTTGAACACGTATTCAATAAAATCCGATGCAGCAGGAAGATCTCTCTGAAGAGACTCACCAAAAAAGTTTTCTGTAATACTAGTTATATGAAATAAAGCTTGTAAGCACAAAACTATTTGATTTATTTATTGATCATAGTATGTCGAGACAAAATGTTGTTTTACATTGTTTGTTCTTCGTATCTACTTTATACATAAAAAGACTGAAGACTGATAGACGTTTTCATTTAAATAATCTGTTGTAAATAATAGACAAGCTATTAGCGATAATCAAGGCAAGTGTATATATATAATTGGTCGTCGAAGAGGACAACAATTCTTACTAATGTTCTTCTGCAAGCTAAAATGAATTCTGTTAAAACATTGTTATTTTTGATAGAAATAACAACTAAATTTACATTAAGCCAAAGAATATTTTATGTAAAAAAAAACGAAGCTTAGTGCATTTAATAATGTTATATTGAATATATTAAGAAATATAGAATTATCGTAGATTGAGCCCCTTTTGTAAAAGATCTGATCGATTAAAGCTAGCCTCACTTAAGGCTAAACTCTAATTGCGATGCTCATTAACCATCTCATTAACCACACTAAATAGCCTTTACTAAAATTGTTTTACCACATTCAACCTCGAACAAAGAGGTTGAATATGGAATGTAAACAGCCCACCAACATGATCACCACCCGAATATAAAAGCGAAAGATTATTGAAAGAGACGTATAAAATATGAAATATTAAAAAAAATTGAGAAATTAGGGGCGTGGGAAGGGTGAATGTTAGAACAGAAGAAGAAGAAGAAGAAGAAGAAGAAGAAGAAGAAGAAGAAGAAGAAGAAGAAGAAGAAGAAGAAGAAGAAGAAGAAGAAGAAGAAGAAGAAGAAGAAGAAGAAGAAGACAATCTCCTATCGTGATACAATTCGAAAACACCTTTGATAGTTAGTTACAAAATTGTATGCAATTGCGTCTGAATTACGATAACATCATTGTGGATGATTTATTGTGGTGCTAATGGTTTATTGGAGGGATGTTGTAAATACCACAGTGATCTTTATGGACTGAAATAACAATAACATAAGTATAAAATAACACGTCAAAATAACATGAGTATATGCAAACTGTCAAGGTTGAGGCACTAGAATACACTAGAATATTTTACCAAATGGTCATCACTCAGACGTAATTAGAAGCAAAAATCTGATAAAGCAGATTCTTCCCAAGCGCATGTGTTCATTCCTATGATATCTTAGGCCGAGCAGCGCATTGTGTGTGGATTCGGTTAACGGGAAAATTTGGTACGATTTTAATTTCATATTACACAGGTTTCTTTATGGTATAGGAAATTCATTATGAATATAAATATAAATAATGATAATAATCCTTTCGACTATCGACACAAAACCTGAACTTTAAGAAGAAGGACTAGTAAATTACACTGATCCCAGTGCTCAACTTTTACTTAATTCTTTGGCGTTGAAAGGATGACCTCTAAAACCAGTCTCGGCAGAACTTGAACTCACAACGTAGAGGCAAATGAAATGTCAGTAAATATTTTACAGGACAGCTAATAATTCTGCCACTTAGCTACCTTCCGTTGTTGACTTGTATATTAATCAAAAGTTTCATTAGTTAATGATGGATGACAAGAAGAAATGAGTCATGTAATCTCCTTTCTTATCCGACAAGTGTTTTAGCTACATGGAAACTTGTAACCAGATTTGAGTGACAGTTATGTAAAAACACAGCCCACAAACTCTGCCTTCTTCAAACACAAAGGTTAAAATGTTTACATATAATTGCTTATAAAACAATAAACGCCTAGAGAGAAACATACAGACTAACGATATTTACACCTGCCCACATCCTCTTGTGAACACCAAAGCACAAGCTAAACGAATTTCCTCCCCACAACATCATGCCATGCCTGAATAATAATCCCTCCATTACAAGTATAAAAATGAAACAACCAAAATAACACAAGCAAGAAACTGACAAGCTAAGACAACCTCCTACTTATATTCTTTTGTGAGCCCCTAAAAATTTCCAATAGCAAAAAGTTGAAACACCGCACCCAATAACTAAGTTTACACATAGTGGACTAAGCTATAAAACTTTGATCTTTACACTATTTTTGGCTAAGACGAATAAAAGAGAGGAATTATTCCGTACCAATAATCTGCTTCGTTACATGTTTTTGTGGATTTCTCGTGTGAAAGCTTTGACTGCGACGGTCATCATTGACCCACCTTAAGTTTCACAATTTTTTTAATATTTCATATTTCATACGTCTCCTGCAGGTAGTGAACATGTTAGCGGGATGTTTATGTTTTTTTCTCACTCACTCGTTAACCATTAGAATTTCAATTTTAGATAAGCTTCTAAGTTATTTCCGAATTTTAGCTTAGTATTAAACTTATTTCAGAATGCCTGATGTTATATTTCCTTTTTCTGATTTTTCAAATTCGTATTTTTTGGTCCCTACGAATAAGAGGAGTCCAATCTTCTCAGCTTTCATATTGTAGTTATGTGTATTAGATTTCATTATGTAGTGGATATCTTTATTTCCTACAGTGGATATTTTATAACAGTTTTCCAGTTGCATAAGGCACATTCATTTCCTTATTCCTGTTGCATATAATACTTTCTATAAAAAATTGGATGGTTTATTTTAAATGCAATTGCTTTTCTTATTTTATCTCTAGCTGTGGAAGTTCAATTAGATTCCGTATAATATTACTCATATTATAATAATACTCGTAAACAGCTGTACTACTTTGCGTATTTTTCTGTATATCTGCGTTTAGTTATGTTTTACTTGGCAATCTAATGTGCCGACGGTAATCTTTTCTAACCTTCTCATTAACGTTTGTGTGATGCACTCTGGTTTATTCAATTTTAGGTACTTATACATTTCTTAATAAAACATGACATTTGCATTCTGAATTTTCGTTTCTCCAATTATGGATGCTGGTATATTTTTATATACAAATTTCATTTCAGCTTTCTTTAGAAAATATATATATTTCCTTTATTAGTTTTTATCTATATATTATAAGTCAGTTACTGATGGCTCTATTTGCAATGTTTATGTAAGTGTTGTACTTAATATGTTAGTTAATATTATCAACACTGGAGCGCAAGACTACTATGCTTGACAAAAATGCTTTTTGAGATGAATTTTGTTTTTCTAATTCTTTCTACTAACCATCTTCCAAATTCTTTGTCACCTTCTCAAGACATGTTTCATGCGATATCTTCTCTTCGGTGTATTCTTATTCTGGGATATTTCCCACAATATATGTGAGCGTGTGTGTGCGTATGTGTGTGCGTGTGTATGTGTGCGTGCGTATGTGTGTGTGTGTATGTATGTCACTATTTACTTTTATTTCATGATTTCTTGCCAGCAGAGAAAAAGCTACTTTCTAACATAGATCCAAGGCTCCTTCATGGGAATATCAACAGCATCCTCAGAGTATTTTTTTATGCATGTATGTATGTATGTATGTATGTATGTATGTATGTATGTATGTATGTATGTATACGTTCAGAATTGCGTGTTTGTTTGGTATATAAATTTTCATGAACAAAGTTGCATATCTAGGCATCCTCATAGTAAACTTCTGGAAGGTTCTATAGAATTTTACAATTCCTGTGATGGCTTGGATCTGTAATCTTGGAATCAGCTTTCTCCTTTCTGGTGTTGAAAAGCCTAATTTCTCAAGATGAGTATTTAGGCAGTGTGTTACATATCCCAGTGCCACAATATTTATAGGTATAAACCTGAACTTGTAATCTGGATAAAGTAACTCCAGATTTCTTAATAGCTCAGCGTACGTATTCTCTCTATTCGTTGATCTTCAGCTTTATGTTATCATCCACTAGGCACCTGATTTCCACAAGTGTACACAGTTTCTTTTCTCTATCCCAAATCATTATATCAGGCCTATTGGGTTTGCATTTTCTTAAGGTTTTCACTGGGACATTCCAATAGTACCCATTTTTAGTATGAGTGGTTATGACTTCCATCATACGTGGGTTCTCATTTCTTTGTTCTCGTGGTTATCCTTGTGATGGATCTCCTAGCAACAACATCCTCTCTCATCGTTAGTATTTACCGTGATGAAATTTTCGGACAACTGCTTATGGCGTGGGTGATAACTGTATGTATGTATGTATACGTGCAGATTTGTATGTATGTATGTATGTATGTATGCATGTATGTATACGTGCAGATTTGTATGTATGTTTGTATGTATGTATACGTGCAGATTTGTATGTATGTACGTATGTATGTATGTATGTATGTGTGCATGTATATGAGATGGACAAACACTTTTCATACCTAAAAATGGCGTTCTCAGGCACTAAATTCTCCTTTAGCATCTTCGATATGGCCACCATTTCCATCCCATTCCTACTGTAATGAACGATATGTTTTTTTCTAGGCGTTTGCTTTACTTTTTGCGATAATATTGAAGACAAATTTTTCCACACGGCGGAAAAATTTGTCAACAACCAGCCATGGGACACAAAACCTCATCCCTCAAAAATTCTTACTGAGTGCTTCGCCATGCGCATAAAACCAGGCACTAAAGAGCATGCTCAACTGGCTAAAGTCATACAACCGACAATGAAATATGTGGTGTTGAGCAGAAAATTTTCTATAGCCCAAGAAAAAACATGTACATGATAACACTTCCAATCGATTAAGATCATAAGACATTTGAGCCAGTGCTTTGCACTGCATCAAGGCATTTATTTTTATTGTTATTGAGTGAGAGAGAAGTGCATGCCATCAACATGACAGTGGGGTACGAAGCCCAACATACCCATCATGACTACCCGTGTGTTAAGGGTACACCAGGCACATGCATCACAATGATACGTGCACGACGTGGTGACCTAATATCAAGATAAACAGTGCATGAACTTGCAGGTGGAGCCAAGTTAGAATTCTCTTCGAATAACACATTCTGCTCAGAAGGTCCCTGAATAACGGTTGTTTAAGGTTGTTGAACGAAACACCTATGTTTCCAGAGGTAAATTACTCAAACCCCAACATATGGTTATGATGCTCCCCCACTATCTCTGCTCGAGATGCAATTATCGTCAGCCACCAAGGAACATGTTCAACTGGCTGAGGTCAAACAACTGACATATAAATCTTTTAGCAGTTGCTTGGCGCCGTTCTCATTTCTATTTTTATTTGACATTTAAGCACTTATGATGAGGGTTAGCGCTCAACCACCAGTATCTTTTTTTTTTCGTGACACCATCACTGGCAATATCTCCACCGTAAGATATACGATTCCTGTAATACTGGTTAAAGCTTTGGGGTTTCCGTCTCCTACAAGTGGTGTTCAAGCGATATGATTGTTTCTGCCACTTAGGCGTGGCCGTTGCCTCGTAAGAGTTCATACCAAAAAAAAAAAAAAAGCCTCGTTCCCAGTTCAAATACAGAGAAAATGTGTTGGGGTGGGAAAGTGGACGTATCCACCTCATGGCGAAGCCGTCTTTTCATTACAGTAGTCCCAGTTCAATATACATCTAGGTAGTTAATAATATATATAAGGGTGGGAAGATGAAATGTTTGACTAACTTTCTTTGCCTCGTGGGAAAACGGTCTTCTTCTTCTTCTTCTTCTTCTTCTCCTCCTCCTCCTCCTCCTCCTCCTCCTCTTCCTCCCCCTCCTCCTCCTTCTTCTTCTTCTTCTTCTTCTTCTTCTTCTTCTTCTCCTTATTATTATTATTATTATTATTATTATTATTATTATTATTATTATTATTATTATTATTATTATTATTATTATAATAATTATAATAATAATTATTATTTTATGTAAAACTCACATCTTATTTTGCTTTGTATGATGGAAAGTGTCAGCTGTTCACAGCCAGCAGACTAATGTGATATTCGTTTGCTTCAATAACCTCGCGAAGAATACCTGCAGTTCCAAGCAATGCTAATTTTTGTAGGTGTTCTTCCTTCAGACTTGCACTAATCTTTAAGCCATATTATTATTATTATTATTATTATTATTATTATTATTATTATTATTATTATTATTATTTGGGGTTTGGCTTGAACACAATAGAATTGTGTGTCTCCTTAAGTTTTACAATTTTAAGCTGTACTTCTGCTTTGAAAGCAATCAGATCTCATTTTTCGTTCATAACTTTCTTGAACTACTGACATAAATTGTAAAGATGCATTTTTTTTCTGTAAGACGCACCTCACTGACAGTGTTTCCTTTGAAGATGTATTCGGTTTTGAAAAAAAAATCGTTACATCTGTGTTTAAAAAGCTGGTTGAAAGAAAATCAATTACGAACTTCAAAGCCAGTCTCTATTATTGTCCGATTCGAAAACAAACAATGATGATGTCACCATGACGATAAAAGAATTTGGCGCCATTACCATACCATATTCCACTGATTCTTTGAGGTCACTGCAAGACAACGAGAGCAATTTTAGCAACCGCAGAATCGGAAACAACAGCAGAATCGACAATAAAAATGTCGTGGACAGCATCAAGAAAAAGAACAATAATATTAATAACTATAACAGTAACAATAACTATATGAGCATTCATATCAATAATAGCAGCAGCAACAACATTAACGGGAACATTAGAAACATAATGAATTGAAAGCATTTTCGAGCACACTGGTCTCCAATAAACAAGCTACAACAGCAAAAGCAACAATGATAACTAATCCTCCTCCTACAGCGCGGTCGTAACCACTGTCACGATTGATGAGGCCTTCGGAATCCTCAACACAGCAACGGCAGATATTTCAACAAAAGCACAATTTTCACCGCCGTATATTGAATTACAAATATATAAAAAAAAATAAAGGAATGAATCAAATCTATATAATGAAAACAAGTGCAAAAATCTGTTCTGGATTAACAGCAAGAGAAGAGTAATATACTGGTGGATGTCGTTTAAGAAACGATGCCTGCAAAAGACCTTTAATCCCCAAGACGAAACTTGTTTCAGAAGAATATACTTTGACAACTCCAATATAGCAGTGTCGAAGTAAGATTCATTATAGACGTTCAACCAGAGAATCATCTAATGTCTCGCGTAGGAATGAAGATTTTCGGTCCGTATGCCTGTAACAGCACCACACACACAATAACAGTAATTACACTACCAGAAGCAATATCAGAAGTGCCATTACCTTACATTGGAACAATGATAGCACAAAATTATTAACAACAGCAAGAGTACCACCAACATAAAACTCAGCGATAGAAAACAGCCTCAACAATTCGTAAAACACAACCACTCTCGTTACAGAGAGTACAGTATCGTAACTTCACCGATTTAATCAAATTCCACTCCAATCCTCACACATTTACCTTTTTAACTGAGATCTGTGAATTTTGAAAATAGACTTTGCGGATCTTTCATCATGCGGCTATGGCAAGTAGGAATCATCACAAGAAATATTTATCGGAGCGAAAAAAAAAAAAAAAAAATAACGATGAAGCAAAACAACCTCGTCAAGATGAAACTTAGAATATTCGATTCTAAACTTAGAATTCAGCCAGGGTCAATGTTGTTTTTAATCAGTTTAAGGCTGATAAAATATGTACGAATTAAGTTCTGGGGTTGATGTAATCGACCAACTTCCTCAAAACAGCCCTCCCCCCTACACACTCAAAAGAAAAATAATTCATTCTTGGTGCCTATAGTGGAATGGATTAATATAACTAGACAACATACTATCCTCCGGGCGTCGTTCTGCTACTTAACAATCATCGTCGTGTATGTGAGTGTAATGGATGACTATTATCGTATTTGTAGTATCATTTTTTTTATTATTTTATTTTGATTTTTTAATTAATACTAGTATTATCTATCGTTATCAGGAATTATTTGTTCGTGTGTCAAGAACTTTCTGACATGTACTGCTAAAGCTTATCCACGGTATAGCTTCTATTTCAAAACCTTGTATAGACCCTCCAGTCATAGATTCAATGACATCTCAAACAAACAGTTATCATCAACTACGTTAAAATTCACTCCACCATCACCCTATTTCTCCAATCAAATTTAACAAACTACAAGCTGCACTGCTAGCATCACCACTGCATTGACATCACGATTAACCTCACTCTGATCCAACATCTTCACCATTACCATCGTTATTATCATTAATATCATCATTTCCATGACAATTATCTCTTATTTTCTTTCTAATCACAACCAACAATAAATCACACTTCTTTTCTCTTACAATTTCTCAGATACCCACACACAAGAATTGTTTATTTCTCTGTGTAAATTCTCTGTCAGCTGTGAGATATGTATGTAAATATCTGTATATACACATATATATTCATGTATGCCTGTTTGTATATGTAAATACGTACACACACATACTCACACACACAAGCACACACACATATAGGTACGTATATATGCATATATACACGCACACATATCTACATATGTGTATATATATATATATATATATATATATATATATATATATATATATATATATATATATATATATATATATATATATATACACATATGCATGCACATATATGTATATACATACAAGCACATAGTTATATGTGTATGTAAGAGAGTGTGTGTATGTGTCTGTGTACGTTCGCGAATATACGTGTATGATATGTGTCTGAATGTGTAGTGTGTGTATGAGTGTGTATGTATCTATTTATAATTCTACTTATTTTATTAAACGTTGATTTATTTTTTCTTTTTATAAATATTTTGCATAGCTTCTCACATTGAAATTCATTTCTTTCGAGGTTATCAATGCTCGACTTTCGCTTCTACTCCAACCTACACTGATTTTCATCCAATGCAACACATCTATTAAATTCCATCATCTTAACAGTCTTCTATCTGTATCTTTTCCCTAGTTGCTTCGTCACTCTCCATTTTATCTTCATTTCTATGTCATTTATAAGCATTTCTCATTTCCATTTCCCCCTCTTTCTCTCTCACTGTCTATTTCTACTTGTATCTCTCACTCAGTATTGCTGCCTCTCCCTGTCAAACGTCTTTAAATTGTAAAACTTAAATAGTGCACTAAGTAATGTTTATATTATATCATTTACATTTTGAATGAAAACTTACACGCATGATATACATACATTCGAATCCAATTTTCATATAAAAACGCAAACAGAACACATGAAATGTTCTAAAATCTCACTTGTAAATGATGGAATTATATACATTTATATCCGTTTAGTTAAATCTATGTCTGTGTTGCTCTATGTACATAAGCGTATAAGAATACACCGGGTATCCACATAGAAGTATACAACAAGAATAGAAATACTATACAATTTGTGACAAGACGTATATTTTGAAAAAGGAACAACTTTTAGAGACGTAATCTCTTGTCATCAAAACCGACGTGCATACATACATACATATACACGTACATACATACATACGTACATACATACATTCATACATATACCTATATTATATTATATATATGCATATATAATGCATACACACACACACATATATATATATATATATATATATATATATATATATATATATATATATATATATATATATATATATATATATATATATATAAATGCATACATATATGTACTGTGGATGAGTATGGGTTGACAGAGAGGGACATGGAGAATATTAAATGAATATAAAGATACATATGAATACACATATCTATGATATTTTACAATACATACATGCATACAAACGTACATATATGTATGCGTATGTATGCATGTGTATGCGTGTTTGTCTATATGCATAGCCTTATGTGTGTCGTCTTTCCTCTATTACTGTTACAGCGCACAAATTCGTAATGTATAAACCATACAAAAACAAAAAGTCAAATGAAGATACGATGACTGTTGACAACTTATGCTTATTCTCTTGTTTCTGAGACAAACATCCGAAAAGACATTTTCCGCATGAATGATCGGAAAACCTGAATAGGTTTACTTAATATCTCAATAGTGTTTTACTGCACTTTAAAGTTCAGAGGTGTGCTTTGTATTTGGCAAACAATAAATTGAAATGTAGTACATACAACGTTGAGAAAGATATAAAAAAAAATTTGGTAGAGCGCTTTAATTTTCCATGCTGTTCAAGCTTCAGAAAGAACGCAGCTTTCAAACTTTATATTTTTTCCACTAAGCCCTCTCCTTGACAATGTGCATTCCTCATTAAAATGAAGCTATTCACGAAATAGATCAAACGTTTGATAGTTGTCATGCCTTCTTTTTCCTGTATGAGATTTTCGCTTTCAACTTCAATATCTTTCCTGTCCTAAGCTGATGATTTTGTGATTTTTTTTAATGCTTAGTGGCATTAATCTAGTAAAAGGTTTTGAATGCACATTTTTCATGTTGAGCATTACATTCCTTTAGCAATGAAATAGATCGTGATATCTATTCAATATGTGAGCAAATCATTGATGTTTAGTACATATGAAGACTAGTTGCAGTTCTTCTTGCTACTCGGACCAAATATTTTGCAAAGTAGTATGATTCTTATTTACTGCGAAAAATAATTATCTGATGGAAACTTCAGCGTAGTAGTCTGTAAAGAATAGTTAACAAAATACCTGCTACGTATAATCGCATTGGGATTTCTTATCCGTTAGCCTTACTGCAATATTAAATAAGCAGCCCTATGATCAAAGGCGTTTCAGTCATAATCTTTTCTTTTCGTTAGATCGACTGTATCCTAGAAAAGCACCGACTTAGGTCTCCTTGTGTTTCACAAGACATCGCACAACTCATTTTGAGCTGCCATCTATATAGCAGGGGGAGCAATCGACATTTTACTCATTCTATAACTGTATACGCTGTCACATTAGCTCACCATATTAAAAAGAAAATGTTTGAATGAGTTTATTTTAGGAACGTCTCATACACAATATACAATAGCTAAGAGGCTTATATGGTAACTTATTGTTTGAATATTTTCAGGGAAAATCAACAATGATATTGAAATTTTCTATTTTTCAAATCTATCACAAATTCTACATTGGATAATTATTTCCCAATCTACGAGCAACATAAGTTGGTAAACAACATTTATATAATTACTTAGAGAATAGTCAATTGAATATATTTTAAATTGCTGAATATTCAATTACATGCATATACACAACGTCATAAGTACTCATGTTTTCGCAAACACACAAACACATGTATAGTCAAATATTGGAAAATATCCAGAGTGTTTTCTGAATAAAGAATTCATATGGCTAAGCGCAGACAATTTAAAATCTGTTGTAATCATAGTCATAATGTAAATATAATTTATTATCATTAATGAAAGTCCTGCTTAACGCAGACAAGGGAGGGGACTGATATGGTACTGATAACCGAATATTAGACTTACAGTGGTTTACATTCCGCGATTTGCCTTCCGCCATTTGTGGGCAGATTGCAACTCATACTGAGGACAGCTTGTGTTATTTTTGGTTCAAAACGTAACTAGCTCTAATCCTATTGTTTTCTAACACTCTCGTTTCCTTCATCTCTCCCTTTTCCGGTGTCCAATATTGTGCAGTAAAGCATTTAAATATACTTAACTGGATATCACTTATAGTCTGAAGGAACTCTAGAGCTTGACAGCTTGTTGTCTCAAGTATATAGTTCAAATAATCAGATTATAAACACTTATTACTACCAGCACGGTTTTATGAACTTTGCTCAATGTAGCAACAAAGATCGTAATTTTTAAACAAATCTCTCAAGATATAAAATATTATATAGAATTGATCTATAAATATAAATGTCAGCTCAATATTCAGAATACTGGGAAAATCATAAATAAAATATAAATATTAGCATGGGACTCCTGAATTTTTGATCACAGCGGTCCAAATTACTCCTACAAACCAAAAAATTGGAAAATAAATATATATTTGTAACAAAGAATTCATAACATATAGTTGTATGACAAGATAAATAAAACAAAATGCATCTAGAAAAACAACCGAAGTATGAAATAATAAATATATTATAAAAGATAAGTGGGAAAATAAGTTTACATTTGAAATTGCGCATGTCAAGACACACACATGCAAATACACATACATGCACACACATACATATATATTCATATTTATATATGTATATATATATTCGTATGTATATAATATATAAAGTATTTAAAATATGTAATGAATTCATGTATATAGCACGGCTTATATATATATTAACAAATATATTGAATGTTTAGACGGATACTATTTTCATGAATCAGTCGATATATCTATCTATCTATCTATCTATCTATCTATCTATCTGTCTCTCTGTCTGTCTGTCTGTCTGTCTGTCTGTCTGTCTCTCTCTCTCTCTCTCTCTCTCTCTATCTCTCTCTCTCTCTCCAAACATCTCGCACAACTGTTTTTGCACACCTGTTAAAATATTAGAAAAGTCAAGGAAACGGATAGGATTGTTCCACATCAACTGAACGAGATTCAAAACAATCAGATGCCTCTATATATGCTCCTTATTGCTTTCTCGACTGGAAAAAAAACATTTTTGCATCAAATCATTACTTGTAATGAAAAATGGATACTCTTTGACAATAGCAGGAGAACAGGGCAGACAATAGATGCAGGAGAGTCACCTAAACACTACTCAAACCCACCATTGCACCCTAAATGTTAGTGGTCACTGTATGGTAGCTTACAAAGGGAGTTTTTCATTATTCATTATTCATTTTTGCAACAATGAAAAACAGTAACAGCAACATCGTATTGCCAGGAAATTGATTGTATGCATGAGAATTTGAAAATGAATCATCCCAGACTAGTGAATAGAAATGGTCCAATTTTGCTCCACAACAATGCACGTACTCACACTCCTGAAGCCACGGTCCAAAAGTTGAAAAGCCTGAATTAGGAGATTTTGTAACATCCTCTCTATTCCCTTGATACCTCTCCTACTGATCATCACTTATTTAAGCATTTAGAGCTTTTCATAAGCAATACAACATTCTTAAATAGAGGTACTGGAAGCATTCGGACAGTTTTTCACATCAAAATATGATTTTGTTTTTTAAAGATGGAATATATGACATAGAGAAGCGTTGGATAAACGTCATAAATGAACATGGATCATACTTTGAATAAATAAATCAGTCCTCTAACATTTCTGAAACATTTTGTTGTTATCTTTGAAATACGACATTTCATGTAAAACAACCTAATATATATTATATTTTCATAAAACAACATTATTTTATTGTTACTATAATAAGAATTTGTTTATTTTTATTCATTCTAATTAAAGTATATTCAATTTTGTTGGGATTCACATCTGGTGTGCCGCAAAACAAATTCTCCTTGCTAAGTGTGTCGTAAGGTAAAATAGTTTGGCAGATACTGGATTAGATACACACAAAAATGATGTGTGTATGTATTTTGTAGATAGCAGTATCAGCAGTGTCAGCCGCCATATTTCGAAATATATTTGGTTTTATGTTTTTGTCAATATAAGTAATATCAGGAAACACATCTTAGACATATTAATTGAAATATAGCTGTTATCATATTTACTGTTCTCTTTGCCCCCTCCTTTCCTTTCTTTTCCTTTTTCGTGCTAATCTCCGTTGCATTTTTGCTTAGTTTCCTCCATTTTTGAGTTTTATAGAAGAATTAATTGAAAAGAAATCTTTACACTCAATAACTAGGACTAAGCATTGTAAATACAATGTGTTTGTTTAGTTGTGATTGTATTTAAGATGCTTAAATTATTTAAGAGTAATTCCTTTCGCTCTAAAAGGAAGCAAATTCTGAAAGAATGATCAAAAGTTTACTCTGTTAGTTTTCCTACTTTTCTTCTTCAATATTCACCAATACAAAAAATTCATATACTATAACAATATATCAGCTTTAATTAAAGTCACGTGCCTCTTACTCCCATTCCTACTTCTTGTGTCAGCTATTCAACTGTTGCAAAAGCATCACTAAGAAACGTTTTTAAATCTCATAAAGTACAAACAAAATTCCAAGATATAGTGATTTATTGTTTGTAAGATATACTATAAAACAGTAATTAAGTCAGTTTAATTAATCTTTGTAATCACAAATTTTATTAACATTACATGCGTGGAATATCAAAATGACTATAAAATATCTACTAAGAAAATAAAAAGACTTCAGATCGTCTATAAATTTTTACATTTTTACTTGTGACTATGTCTAAAATGTATATATACCTTAATTTTTATAGGTATATATAAAATGCCTGGTTGGTAATTCTCTCTCCGTGACTCTCTACCCCTCTTTTTCTGTTTTTGTGTGTCCAGTTCTTATTGTATGTATGTCTCCTAGTATCATTTAAGCAATGTGCAGGTATAAAAATATTCACGGTCGATTTCCTGCCGTTAATAAGATCTATTGTCTACTAAACTGATAAAATCTTCAATCATTCTTCTTGTCTTGAAAATTGAATACAATAGCCGACTTTGTGAAACCAGCTTTCAAGACATAGCCCTATTACTTTTAAAATCTACTGTGTATAAAATGGATAATAGGAAGAGTTTCACTTCGAACACTATGATGTTACCATCAGTTGATAATTACGTAACTTTAGTCTTACGCAATCCTGACGTTATAATGATTTAACAATTACATTATGCGGGTCTTACATAATTTTGACATTATAATGATTTGATAATTATGTAACTCTAGTCTTACGCATTTCGACTTTTACATTCGTCACTGAAACAGATGAAAGAATGCTATGCTTAAATGATTCCTGAGCAAAGCCGTTTACCTTTTTTTCTTTCTCTTTTATTTTTCTTTTAATTCCGTAACCTTTTATAATGATGACAACCGGGGAAAAGAGTTTTCATGTAAATATCACGAATTCTCATCATGAATTTTGGTCTCGAATTAAAAAAAAAAGGTGCACAATTAGTTCTCGGCACATGTCATAAGTCTTGCACCTTAACTGGCAGTAACCATTCACATGTACGCACACATGCACCATACATATGGAAGAGCGTCTCTCGTTGTTGCCAGTGATTCATCACGGACAAAGATTTGAGTGCCAGAAAATCTTGAAAATTTTAAGTAAAGCAACCTTATCAACTATACTTAGCTCCTTCGCGATGCAATAGACTAAAGTTTCTAGTGCAACTGTCGCAAAATATTCTTCGAAGATCCAGCATATTTTATCTTCATCTGACTTTTATCTCTATTTTTCTGTCATCTAATTTGACTCTATTGACTCACCTACATTTATTCCTTTTTTATAGCACTTTGCCATTATTTGCTGTTTTCTGTTATGTACGAGGGTGGGCTGAAAAGTTCATAGGCTAACTATGAAGAAGTAATGTTGTGGCACATACGAGACTATACATAATTATACAGAATCTTGTAGGGAATCAGCAATTAGAGCTCATTCATTAGCTCAGTAAAATATTGGATCACGGCATTCCCTGCTCGATCTAATTCTTGATAGGTTTCAATTGTTCAGTAATCCACCAACTACGTTTGTGTGGAAATACACTCCACTCGTGTACACGTCCCATATGTTTGCTAAAACGGCTTCTATAAAAAATGAATTGAAAGCCTTAGGAAGCCCGGAAGAATCCAAGCGTTGCTCTGGCGACTGGACGGGGCAATCATATCGTCGTGGAAATGCTGCTTTGCCTCCAAAACATTTTCTGCACACTCAAGTATGTGAGTAGACCCGTAAGATTTCTCTCTTCATACATTATAAAAAGCCTTGATAAAATCAATATATACAGAGAAAGTATATTTATCCCAAGGTGAGAACCCTACCTTTGTTACTCCTTGATATACCAATTATATGCACATTAAAATCTTTAAGTTAAAAGGTAAAATAAAATTTTAAGAATATTAAATTGATTCGGATAAAAGTTGTCAAACTGTGTTAAAGTGGCAAATATAATACTAGTTAATTAAGGAAGATTATAGAATATAAATGCTTTGAGTGCAAAATTCTATCGAAACAAGTTTTATTAGTAATTTATTTAAAGAGTTTGGAATAGTATAAAAGAGGTTAAAGATTGCTAGAAATGAAAAGTTGCAACAACATTTTTGCATAATAAGCGATCATGTTCATAGGTAGAAAGAGCGGATGATGCTAATGGCGATTAATTAAAGGGAAGTAGAAATTTAATAATCAAATCCATCATGTATAAAGTTTGAGAAGCAGCAATAACGTGTTTAAAATATATTTTAAGAAGATATTAGATTTACAGGAAAACTTCCAAATGATGAAAGCATTAAATAATAAAAGGCCAATATGAACTGTGAGGTATGCAACTAAAATCTTCTAAAGTTGTGAAGATTTTATATTTACAAGCAATTAATCTTTTAGAACATCTCATAATTAAGGATTTGGTAACAAAGAGAATTTAAAATGCTTCCGCTGTACAAAGGCCTCGATGTTTCTACAGAGAATTAACTTCTAGAATGATTACCCAATAAAGGTTACAGAGTATATGAATGTGTTTTAGATTAATATATGTATATCTATCTATCTATCTATCTATCTATCTATCTATCTATCTATCTATCTATCTATCTATATATATATATATATATATATATATATATGTGTGTGTGTGTGTGTGTGTGTGTGTGTGTGTGTGTGTGTGTGTTTATGTATTTATATATATATATATATATATATATATATATATATATATATATATATATACTACATTACGGTATTATATACAATAGATAGGCACATACGTGTGATAACAAGTCTGCTTCTCAACCACATGATTCCGGACTCAGTATCACGGCGTGGAAACTTGGGCACGTGCCTTCTACTATAGCCTCAGGCTGTCCAAAGCCTTGTGAGGGGTCTGTTAGACGGCAATACGCATGTATGTATATAATTATGCATGTATGCGTATATTAGTGTGAATGTATCTTTGTGCTTGTCTCTTCACCATCGATTGACAACCGATTGTAGAGTGTATATTTCCCTGTAAATTAGCGGTTCGTCAAAAGAGACCGACATAATAAGTACTAGGCTTATAAAGAATATGCCCTGAGGTCGATTCATTCGACTAAAAATCCTTTTAAGGCGATACTCCAGCATGGCCGCAGTTAAGTAATTAAAAGAATAAAAAAAATATATTCAGTTAAGATTTGAATTTAAATTTGTAGCATCCAGTTGCATTCTGTTTGTTGAATTACACTATAAGTTCGTCCATGGAATGCATATCCGATCAGTTTTATTTAAGTTGTAACCTCTAGAATTTTTTGAAAGCTAACTGAAGAATTCAGTGTTAGACAATATTATCTTAGGTTTAATATAGGTGGGGTGTGTATTTTATGTAGAAGATAGGAGAGTTTGTGAAATACGATATTGCACGAAAGTCAGTTATCTTCTACACCTAGAGTGATCCCCCTCAGATTTGAAAGGGAATAGCATGACAAACATAACAATCAGAGCAGAGCAAAATATGTCAACATACGGTTCACCCGCGGACCACGTGACATATAGAAAGACTTTTTTGGATAAATAGATAATTAAGGGTGTAGTAAATCAAATGAACATAAAAAAATTCTAAAAAGGTGTTGTGTGGAGTTTACATTTATATTCCTAAAGTCTAACAGTGGGAAATTTGAAATTATATCTAGGTAATTTTTCCGCATACAATTATTCAAGTAATTTTTGTATTGGAAATATTTCAACACAGAAAAGTCTTAGTATTTGGAGAAGTCCCGAATAGGTCAAGATTTGCTTCACCCACTGTCCATATAAAGTAAATATAGTAAGAAGCTTAAATATAAATAGATTGAGAACAATTGAAAGAGTTGTGAACAGACGATAAAAATGTCACAAAAGAAGTTTGATGATGTATTATTAAAAGATAACATTTAGTAAATCAACAAAATTTGCCTAGGTAATTCATCAGGTTACACTTGCGTAAGTAATATCTTATTTAAAATTCTTATTTTGGAAATATATAAAAACTTTCCTGGAAGAAAGCTAATATTTCCGGTGTAATTCACGTCTATTAATCAATGACACTTATCTAGAAGTGTAAATATAGAAGATTTCTTCCAAGCATAAAGTACATTTCAATCTCCCGATTTCTCAGTTAATATCGAATTTTGTGCTTTTAACTTTTAATGACCAAATACATCCACTAAGGTTTGCGCTACACATTTCATCTCCGTCCTTGTTAAAAGACTTGTGGTTACTTAATCTTAGCTTAAATCTAGTAGATCAGGGTCTTGTATTTTGGCTCAAGCATTGTCCATTAAGATGACATTTTGTTGTGATGGGTAGTAAGATGATTTTTTATGGTCAAACCCGCATCTTCTACTGACAGAAAGCGTAGGTACCTAGTATATATTGTTAATTATTGTCTCATCGGTTTCAATAGTTTAACTATACGCCAAGATATGCGTATTATTCAAACTAATATTCTAATATTCACAACAGCTAAATATTCAAACTAATATTCACCACAGTAAAATCTAATGTGTTTGGTATGTGATCAGTTATCTACCTACCACCATCTATCGTAGGTACATTGTTGTTTTTGTGATCAGTTATCTCCCTACCACCATCTATCGTAGGCATATTGTTGTGTTTGCTCGCATTATTAGCCACTCCGGTATTTATAATGCACCACAGTTTCATTTGTGTTACTTTCCAATATATATGTATATTACTATTATCACCTATCGTATAATTATTTCTAATATTATTTTCAAATTTTGGCCTCGGACAGGCAATTTCGAGGGAAGAGTAAATCGTGTACATCGGCCCCAGTGTTCAGTTGGTACGTCTTTATTGACCTGGAAAGGACGAAAGGCAAAGTCGAACTTGCTGGGATTTGAACTCAAAATGTACACACGGAAGAAATGCCACTAAGCGTGCTGTCTTACTATTATTATTTACATTAGATTTCTTATCTGGCCACATGCGACAAAGTTACATACAGAAGTCTAGCACGTTTCAACTCAGATTACCGAATGGAGAAACACAGGAACCCCAGAAGGCTGCTAGAAATTGGCTCCTATTGGTCAAGGTGGGTCACGTAGTATTGTCAGAGTAAGATCAACGTTAGATATCCACACACTTATTGCAGCAGTTCATCAGTTTTTCTAAGCCCTCTAAAACAATTTGGAATTTTGGGACTCTAACCAGGCCTTTGGCGTTACCCTTTAAACAGGGACCCCTAGAATATATATATAAAAGACAAAAAAGAGTGAAAAAACTACAGAAGGCTTTTGTTATATGGTTAACGTTTATATTTAAATCGTTATGTTAGAAAAATGTTATAAAAGTTTGTGTATAGAAACATTGTATTTGGAGAAATAACCGGTTTCGTATTTTCTTTTGAAAATTTTCAAATTTTACGAAAGCGGTTATTTCTCCAAAAACAATGTTACTGTACTCAAAATTTTATAACATTTTTCTGACATAACGAACTAAATATATACTTTAACTATATAACACAAGCCTTCTGTATTTTTTTCACTCTTACACATACAAACTCTCACACCTATATATATATATATATATATATATATATATATATATATATATATATATATATATATATATATATATATATATATAGAGAGAGAGAGAGAGAGAGAGACGAGTGTATATGACTGTATATAGAAGAACATATTACTCAAAGAAATTCAAACTACGTCTGACTTTCAAGTTTTATTTACAATCCTATAATAAAATAATATGATGAAATGATAGAATATTACATGTCCGCTTTGATTGAACTCGTACTTTCATGCGTTAAACTATGCAATCTTTAGGTTTATGTAGTAGTGGTAACAGTCTCGTATAACATTTGTAAATTGTGAAAGATAACTGTCACCACTACTACATGAACCTGAAATTTGCAAAGATTAATGCATGAAAGTTCAATCAAAATGCTCATTTAATATTCTATCACTTTAATCTTATATTATTATAAAGTTGGAAATAAAACGTAAAAATCAAAGTTGGAATATCTTTGAGTATATATATATATATATATATATATATATATATATATATATATATATATATATATATATATATATATATATATATATATGTATAGTGAGAGAGAGAGAGGGAGAGGTAGAGGTTATGAGAGGCAATCATGACAATAATACCCATAGGTGGCAGGTAATCCTGAGTAAGTCCTATGGATAGTCCATAGTTAAGCTCCAGGTTCGGTGATTATGCGAATAAGGAGTCAAACTTAGGTCATATATCACCATATGTTTATATATAAATTTTTTTCAGAATGAGATTAAAAACCAAGGCTTGAATATTTTAAAACATTTATAAACAGGTCTTACAGCTGTTTCTAGGGTATTTATTATATCCCTTCATCGGAGACGATGTGTCAAAATGTTTAAACGTTTATATTAAAAATTCAAATAATATAAATCAATAAAAGATAATAAAAATTTCAAATAATAAAATTTCAAATGATATATATATATATATATATATATATATATATATATTATACACACATTTATATGAATAAAAGAGAGTTTCTGTCTCTATGTCTCTCTAAAAGAGCATACACACATATGCTCGCGCGCGCGCGCACACGCACAGATATGTATATTCATTCATGTTTCATGTATACCTATTTTTCTTACTTCTCCGTTCAGATATATATATACAACTGTCTTTCACATAAGCGGAGACATTCTGATAATGAAACCATACGCACACAGACACAAATTCACAGCGAAACGAAAATCATCGACACGCCAACAGAAACACAACCACTCAACGCATATCCCTGCTTTCCTGTATTATAGCGTCGGAATTTCATAAAAAATCACAGACCATTCAACATTTGTAAATTCATTTCACTATTACTTACTAATAACCACACATCATTTGTAGTTTCATTTCACCACAACTTACTGGCATTCCTTATCAAAAACATTTCTCATTCCCTTTAGCTATTCTTCTATATGATATGCTTATTTTCTTTGCATTACTGTACATTACGTCCGAATTTCATGTCGCTATTACTTACTGGTATTTATTATCAAAAAAATGTCTCATAAAAAATGACCGTCACAAAACGAAAACCAAACAAACGCGTAACGTGCATCAGAAAACTTTGGGACATGTGCACTCCAAGCAGATCAGTGACAGAGAAAGAAATCTCGATGTTCATCTGAAACTGAACATCAACGAAATGCCCGACTTGCAGATAGCCAACAAAGAATGATATTGATCTTTCTCCTACTTCAATTATTACATAATTTTCTCTTCTAAAAATGCACACATACAGGAGGAGTAAATTATACATATAACACATTTAATGTTGGTCCCGATAAACAGTAAAAGTAATTACCCGATTCAGTGACGTGTTTTTCTGCTACTATATCTATATATTATGTATATGTATGTATCTATGTATATGTATATATATATATATATATATATATATATATATATATATATATATATATATATATATATATATATATATATATATATATATATACGTATACACAGACACACACACATACACACATATATATATATATGTATGTATATATGTATGCATATATATATAGAGAGAGATATATGCACACAGACGCGCACATACACACAGACGCATATATTTATACATACACATATGTGTACTTATGTGTATGTAAATATTTATACATGTATACATACGAACACCTTCTCATGTCACTGTGACATAAGTTATCTCACTTCAATGAACACACTTGTGTAAAAATATTGAATAGCTATAGAGTTTTCATAACACATTTCATCGTTATAAGTGTTAAGCTAATCGAATTATAAAGTCTGACGAATCCTCTTCTTTATTATGTTAATACCAGTACAGAAACGTTGCCAAATATTAGGAGATAAAGAAATCTTAAGTACGTAGATGTATTAATTAAATCATCGTGAAATCATATCTTTCCGTAGAAAAAAGATTTTTGTTACTAAAGCAAATGTTTTCAGGAAAGAATAAAGCACAAAATGTATCGTATGCTAGTACAGTTTATGTTACGTATTTATTTTTTCTTGTAGCACTTTCAGATTTTCATGGTACACATATCCGTGCAAATTTAAGTGAGTGAATACAAGACATTGAATGCCTGCAAGAGTAGACAATTTTCACAGAAATCGTTATACTATGATGTATATTCTCTTACCTACATAAGTATGCTTCCCTATTTTGAGAAGAAAAAAAATAAGAAATCAAGATATTTCAATGATACATATAACACAGACAGCACCTAGACTGTATATTTTTTAAAGCAAAATACGAAAACTAAAACTTTTAAAACTGCTCAGAAACTGTTCAGCATATACATGCACTTATAATTGACTGTGTTAGTGATACTCTGTGCGCACGTGTAAGAGTGTATATACAAGCGTGTATGATATGTATATACTAGTGTTTGTACATATGTATGCATCATTCTCTTTCTCCTTCTCTCTCTGTGTCTCTGTCTCTGTCTATATCTGTCTGTCTCTCTCTCTATTTCTCTCTCTCTCTCTCTCTCTCTCTCTCTCTCTGTATATATATATATATATATATATATATATATATATATATATATATATATATATATATATATATATATATATATATATATACATGTGTGGGGGTACGTGTATTTTATATTTATTCGTTATAGCCATGCTGCTGCGGTCATGCTCCAGTAACACTGTGATTTTGAACATTTATCTATGATTTCCTCATGGCAGTGGGGCTTTATATAACCACGCCTTACGTGCGTTTGTTCCGGCTGCTGACCCATTTAGTGTATGAGATAGTGTTGGAACCGCTGCCTTCGCCTGTACCTCATGCCGTGTCATCAGTTCATCCGATATTTTGGATTTGTGAGTGTCTAGTTTGTATTTTGAAGACATCTACGTCACGAGGGCAAGGTCGTTTCATCGCCAGAGAACGTGATGTGCTCACTTTTGGAAGATGCAATAGGTAGTGCGTGTATTGACTTCGAAGTGGTCCCACCATCAATGAAGAGTACAATCCCAAATTGCTGAGACAGTTCCAAATAGTTATGAAGACCAAGCGCCACGGCAACATCATCAAAGTGGTCTTGTTCAATTAGAACAATGCACCAGCACACAAGTCCATGGTTCAATGTCTGCAGTGCGTGACTATGGTTTTGAACTGGTTGATCACCCTTTAGTTTCTCTTGGATTGGTCCCATTTAACTATCGACTGTTTCCTACATAAAAGGATCACTTGGCTGGGAACCAGAATCCCTGTGATAAGACGTCATATCTGCTGTCGATGAATTTTGATCAATAGGAGGAAAGCTTGGTCAACAATTGGATCCAAGCACTGAAACCTCAGTGGAAGAAGTGTGTAGACTTCAAGGGAGACTATGTTGAAATATAGACCTCAATTCTTTACATACTATGAGAGTTCCTTAGACGGATGCATACACACCCACACACACAAATATATACACACCCATACATACATACACCCATATACACACACGCATAAACACACGCATTTTGGTATGTGTTCCCGTGTTTTTCCTGCGAAAGTGGTTGACTATAAGTCTATGCGCGTTTCCTTCACTGTAAGTGGCTCGGCAAAAAAGACAGACTGAATAAGTTCCCGGCTTTAAGATAATTGACTGGGTTCATTCTTATTTGGATAACATTTTTGAAGGCGGTGGTCCAACCGAGCCGAAGTCTCATAACAGACTAGGTAAACGATTAATGTTACATACATGCGTGTATGTGTGTGTGTGTGTGTGTGTGTGTGTGTGTGTGTGTGTGTGTGTGTGTGTTTGCGTGCGTGCGTAAGTGTGATATAAATCGTATCAACGATAACACTGGGACTAAATGTTAATAATAGTTAATATCTATTTCTATTTGAAAGTGGATGTAAAAAGACACAGAATAATCTGATAGTTACCACGAGAAAAAAAATTTCACATTGGCTTTCGGTGCTTAAAACTCTTTTGTTATATCGCTAGCGTGGAAATAATGTCACACAACCGCCAAGACCACCTGATCAATTAGGCAAATTGGACAGGTCAGTAGTCCGCAACAAACGTAGAACAGAGATATGGTTTCCCCACTCACGACACCCAGCTGTTAACTTTCAAAGGGAGGGTAAAATTTGATGGTAGACGAGGATTTAGTGGTACTGAAAGTGTGGGTTAAAGAGTAGAAACCTAAAATTTTTGTTAGTATATTATAGGTACAAATGTACGCCTTATGACTCACGTTGTTAAGCAATACTTAAGAGTTTATTGTAGCTACATTTCTAGTACTTCAGAGTTATTTTAGACACATGTGCAATTTCAACAATACAATGTCATTCAGTAAATCATAATGTCTACTTTTGATTTACTTTCAGAAAAACAATTGCGTATGTGGATATGAATTATCGATCTATATATATAACTGCGAATATCTATATATCTGTGAAGAGGCACACAAGCAAACACATACACACACGCACACATGCACAAACAAACATACACACACACTCACTCACACTCACGCGAAAACGGATGTATATTTGTAAATATGTATATGACTTTGCTTCCGTATATATGGGTATTAAATATATAAATCCATATATATCTTGTAATATATCTTGATAAAAGGTTCTCTTAAGGATAAATCACTAATAGCAAAACAAGGTTAGGAGCGACACAAATATTTTGGAAGGAAGATTTCGTATTGTGCGTAAGCGCATTCGCTGTAAAAGAAGTGAATATATATATATATATATATATATATATATATATATATATATATATATATATATATATATATATATATATATATATATATATATATATATATATATATATATATATATATACATATATATATATATATATATATATATATATATATATATATATATATATATATATATATATATATATATGTATATATAATATAGGATAAATTCTTTATAAGAATTTATCAAGTGGTCAGCGTGAAAAAAACCACATAAGGAAAAAATAACGAAAAATTTCGTAATGAAAAAATTCATCATTTCTTCATAAATATAAATAATTATATATAAAGGGCATTAATTGTGTAGTAATGCCTCACGCTTCGAGGGACTAAATAAGTCAAAAACTACCAAAAGATAAGCAACATATTTACTGAAAGCGAGAGAATGCAGCTTTCAAAATTTATCTCTTAAAAACATTTGACTCAACGGTTGACCACTGGTTTCTCAATCAAATACAGAAAAACTGTGAAGTAACCTGTATTCCTTTGTTCATCAGTACACGTATGGTCAAGATACATAAAAATAAACAAGAATCAACCTACCACGATGTAGCCATCACAGTACGATGACTTCTCTCCATAATTATATATCCATGAAAGAGCTTTGAATTTATGCGGTTGCATCTCAGTAACATGTGCTTATACAGAATAATATTCAGCACCGAATACTTGATAAATTCTTATAAAGAATCTATCCTATATTATATAATAAATAATTAGAATATATTCAGTGCTGAATATTATTCTGTATAAGCACATGTTACTGAGAAGCAACCGGATAAATTCAAATCTCTTTCATGGATATATAATTATGGACAGAAGTCATCGTACTGTGATGGTTACATCGTGGTAGGTTGATTCTTGTTTATTGTTATGTATCTTGACCATACGTGTACTGATGAACAAAAGAATGCAGGTGACATCACAGTTTTTCTGTATTTGATTGAGAAACCAGTGGTCTACCGTTGAGTTAAATGTTTTTAAGAGATAAATTTTGAAAGCTGCATTCCCTCGCTTTCAGTAAATATGTTGCTTATTTTATGGTTATTTTTTGGTAGTTTTTGACTTATTTCGTCCCTCGAAGCGTGAGGCATTACTACACAGTTAATGCCCTTTATATATAAATATATATATATATATATATATATATATATATATATATATATATATATATATATATATATATATATATATATATATATATATATATATATATATATATATATATATATATATATATATATATATATATATATATATATATATATATATATATATATATATATATATATATATATATATATATATATATATATATATATATATATATATATATATATATATATATATATATATATATATATATATATATATATATATATATATATATATATATATATATATATATGTATATATATATATATATATATATATATATATATATATATATATATATATATAAATATAAACATACATACATGGATAATCGCATATATATGCATAAGCTATATTGACACACACACACATATATAATATATATATACAGATACATATAATTATACATACACACACATTAATGCGCCATACATACAAAGGTATGTATATATATGTATATAATTATATATATGTGTATATATATATATATATATATATATATATATACATATATATATAAATATATATATATATAAATGTATATATATATATATATATATATATATATATATATATATATATATATATATATATATATATATATATATATATATATATATATATATATATATATATATATATATATATATATATTTATATATATATGTAGGTAGTTATTATGCATGTTTGCAAATTTAAAGATCAAAAGATCATATCTATTTTCTTTATATAAGGTGTTGAAACAGATCGCAATCATGCCACGAAACTGGGAATTAAGCAGGTTTGAATTTTTAATTTCAATTCTACTCTAACACCGCCTTTAATTTCATGATTACAATCTGTTTGATCGAAGTATAGAAAAATAATATATTTGATCTCTTGATCTCTAAAGTCACATTGCTACATTGTTACGGCTTGAAGTTCATTTTACGTAAATATATGTGTGTGTGTATGAGCGCCCGTGTATGTGTTCCTTTGTGAGTGTGTGTATTCATATGAGCATATGCATATATATATATATATATATATATATATATATATATATATATATATATATATATATATATATATATGCATATATCTACATCTATATCTATATCCATATACATACATACATACATATGTATATATATATATATATATATATATATATATATATATATATATATATATATATATATATATATATATATATATATATATATATATGTATATATATGGAACAAGTGATACTCCAACCAACCAGGGGAAGCAATATTTTGGATCTCTGCTTCACAAACAATGTGAGCCTAATCCATAATGTGAAAATAACGCCCACATCTCTCTCAGATCATAACATTATAGAATTAACTATGTATGGTCCTAGACAACCCACTGACACCCACCCCACCAGGAGGACTCAAGCAATATCCAACCTGAATTTCTACAGGGCGGACTGGAAGTCAATTCGCAGAGAGATTCGAAATCAAAACTGGCATGACAGCCTTTCTGTAAAAGACAATGACCTCAAACTAAGTCATTTTATGTCAACCATACAAGACATATGCACCAAATACGTGCCATATAGAAAGACCAGCAAACGTGCCAATAGAATTCCTAGAGACAGGAAAATCCTTATGAGACACAGAACAAAGGTCTCAAACCAGTTCAATAGAGAACTGGAGGATAGGAACAGGGCTAAATTAAAACTAACACTGTTAGAAATAGAAAACAAAATTAAACTCTCCCATGAAGAGGAGAGAGCAGAGAAGGAGAAGAGAGCAGTAGAAAGCATAAAAACAAACCCTAAGGCTTTCTATAGATTTTCAAAGGAGACTACTACGGTGCAGTATAAGATAGGACCCCTATTCCTGCCTAATGGCTCACTGACTGCAGATCCCATATGGATAAGTGAAGTGCTCAGTACACAATTCAAGAGTGTCTTCACCTCTCCTCTGAGTCACATGCAGATAAAGAACCCAGCTGATTTCTTTGACAATAGCACTCAGCAGAAAGGGACTGCATCCATTACCTACATCGATATTGAGGAAGAGGATGTGATAGCTGCCATAAATGAAATGAGCTCAAATTCGGCAACTGGCCCCGATGGTTTCCCAGCTGTCCTCTTAAAAATCATGTAAACAAGAATTAGCAGGACCACTCCGGATACTATTCCAGAGTTTCCTTGCAAATGGTAAACTTCCCAAAAAGCTGAAGGAAGGCACCATATGTCCTATCCATAAAGGTGGAAGCAGAGCAGAGGCTGGGAACTACAGGCCCATCTCTCTGACTTCACATATTAGCAAAGTCATGGAACGAATTGTCAGAAGGAGATTGATTGCGTTCCTAGAAGAAAATGACTTGCTGAATGAGACCCAGCATGGTTTCCGTCCAGGTAGAAGCTGCCTCACGCAGCTCTTGCAGCATTATGACTGGGTCCTGAAGCAGCTACTTGACTATTAAAATGTTGATGTGATATATCTCGACTTTGCAAAAGCCTTTGACAAAGTTGATCATGGCTTGATATGTCACAAGCTGCGAAACCTTGGCATAGCTGGTAAATTAGGAGAGTGGCTGCATGTCTTCCTGAATGGTAGAAGTCAGACAGTTGCAGCCAATGGAGAACTATCTCGGGAAACACAAATATTGAGCGGTGTTCCACAAGGAACTGTTCTGGGGCCACTACTGTTCATAGTGGCCCTTCTGGACATGCCCACGGTCACTCGGAGAGCCACTGTCACTAGCTATGCTGATGACACAAAGATATCTCAGGCAATAAAGAATCCTGCTGATATTGTAAGCCTGCAGAATGACCTAAGTGCAATATATGAGTGGGCAGAGCAAAATAATATGCAGTTCAATGCAAAAAAAATTCAAGTACTGCGCTACAAGACCACAAGTACCTCCCAACTGGCATACACAGGGCCTGGAGGTACTGCAATCCCAGAACCACAAACAGTAAGAGATCTGGGCATCAACATGTGTAGTGATGCATCATTTCACATGCACATTGTCAAGTTGACAGCAAAGTGCAGACAACTGGCAGGGTGGATACTGAGGACATTCCGTACAAGGGATCAAAAATTCATGTTGACTCTATGGAAGACATTTGTTCTGAGCCGCCTAGACTATTGCTCTCAGTTGTGGTCACCACACAGTGTTAAGCGGACAGCAGAACTCGAGGCAATTCAGCGGCACTATACAAAAAAGATCGCCACAGTCCAACAGATGAACTACTGAAGGCACTAGGTCTCTACTCCCTGGAGCGCAGGCGGGAGAGATATGTAATAATATACATATGGAAACTACTGGAAGGACTGGTGCCAAACTTTGGTATCAAGTACTACAGGGATGCCTGCACGGGTCGCCAATGCATGGTGCCAAAGGTACCGGCCACTGCATCTCACATAAGAACGAGATACTGCAGCAGCCTCGGTTTCAGAGGACCTCAGCTCTTCAATGCCCTGCCAAAACATTTGAGAGACATGCAAGACATGGATGCGGAGGTCTTCAAGACAAAACTTGACGACGCTTTCCTCTCCACGATACCAGACGAACCAATGGCTCGTAATGAGACGCAGTTTAGGGCAGCTATGTCAAATTCTCTTATACACCAGATGTGCCATCAAAACTCTTGATTGGACCATGTCAGGTGGGGGAGAAGAGCCATGCGAGGAACGTGAAAATCACGGTGGTGCACCAGCATGACCGCAGCCACTTGGCTGAAACACATAAATAAATAAATAAAAATAAAATATATATGTATGTATACAGAGTGTGAGAGATGCAAACAATATATTCAGAAGTATATGCTTTGGGAACATAAAATCCCTCATAAACACAGTCACGTGCATATACACACATACGCACACGCACACATACATATAGTTCAAATGTTGTCATAAGCCCAGCAATTTCGGGGTGGCGATTATATCAAAGCGATGAAATATAAAGTCAATACTGGAGCAATTTGAACTCAGAACGTGAAGATGAACGAAATGGCGCCAAGCATTTTGCCTGGCGTGCTAACCATTCTGCCGATCCAGCTTATAGATGTGTACACACACAGTGACACACACACAAGCACTACACACACACACACACACACACACACACACACACACACACACACACACACACACACGTACACACGTATGTGTATAAAACAAGGACATTTGATTTCATTTCATTCAATCTAAAATTTTAGCAGCATAACGAATGATAAAAAGAGTACAAACAGGTAAAGATATTCTCTGACAGCTGTTTCTGGGATATCCCAGCTATTGGAGCATAGTATCGAGCGAAGATTCTATAAGATGTGTATTCCATCATCAGCAAAATATAGGTAAGCCTGAAATATAACTTTTTATCTTTGCCTTTACCAGAATGTATCTTTATTCCATGCACAACGCTGGATCAGCTACCATTCACTTTCATTTCCCCTCAATACGAAGCACTGCAGAGTTATTCTTTCCCTCTTCTCACATTACCGAATCACTTAATCTCCCTTTCTGGTCATGTATTTCCCTAAAGAAAACCTGATACAAGAGGATTTAATTGAACTCTCCAACACTCCTGAACATAATGAACCACAATAATATCATTAATAAGGAACATACTCCACCTACATTTCTCCAATGACGGAACACTCATCTTATAGAGTTCTCTCTCGATACGATGCTGCAATAGCTGGGATATTCCAGAAAGAGCTGTCGTTATGTAGCTAAATTTTTAGATTGAATTAAATAAAGTCAAATTTCCTTGTCCTGCATTGGGTAATTGTTTGTCTTTCCTCACTACTTTAACCTTTACCTACAGACTCAAATGGAAGCCGCCATTCCCTTTTCAACCGCTGGTGTGACTGGAATTTTCGTGGCACACCTATTTGCGTTCTGAGAACGTATACGCCTCATACTCTCTCTCTCTCTCTCTCTCTCTCTCTCTCTCTCTCTCTCTCTCTCTCTCTCTCTCTCTCTCTCTCTCTCTCTATCTCTATCTCCTCTCATATGTATATGCGAACATATATATGAGAAGTATTGGTATCTAGAAGACCCACAGTTTCTCACACCGTCTCTGATGAAGGGATATCCATAAGATCCCAGAAACAGCGGTAAGACTATTACATTATAAATGTCCTGAAAACTCCTCGCAGCCTTGGCTTTGTTATCTTATTCTGTCTGATATATATTCTGTCTAATATATATATATATATATATATACATATATATATATATATATATATATATATATATATATATATATATATATATATATATATATATATATATATATATATATATGTGTGTGTGTGTGTGTATGTGTGTGTGTGTGTGTGTGTGTGTGTGTGTGTGTGTGTATGTGTGTGTGTATAAACACTGCACACACACACATACACACACACACATGTAAAAAATTCCTGCTCTTACTTTATAGGATATTAATATATATATTTTATTTTGACGAAGTAAAATGAGCTCGTCCATCGGTTGTGTATGACCTTTCATGTTTGATTTCAAAAAAAAAAAAAATATCTGTTGTTCTTTCGATGGGTGGATATTCGACGGCAATGGATGTTTTACATAGTGTGAATTTTACAGTTTTTAGAACATTTCTTTGTATATAATTTCAAGTTAATATCTTTGCTCCGGTTTCATTCGTGCTGGAAAAATTATTGAATAAAAGAAGAATTTGATGGAGAGGTTGATAGGCGATGACTTATTTAGAAGAGATAATACAATCATAACAATGTGTTAAAAATAATATAAGGATTAAACAATGCGGGTATTACGAAGATGGAAGATGATTTAGCGTACTTTCAATGCGGTTTGAAATATGTCTGTTGAACCTGAGCGTTTTTCACCAATTGGTAGCATTTGGGTTTATCAAGTCGATCGCAATTTTAAGAAATCTATATAAGTATATTTTGCTCTAAGCTATGTTAACGGAAATTGTTGGGTTTGATGAGTACTGAAATAGCAGTCGCTAATTCATTTCAGAACTAGAATGCTTTTGTCGATTTTGGTCAAGTTGTTTTGTAGAAAATACTTTCTATCAGTGTCTATTTCACCTGTCTAGAGGCTATCCAGGTTTGCATTACGTAATGCAACACTTGCAATTCTTAAGCTATGGGTGCTTATTTGAAAGAAGATGGGGCTGAGTAACTACGTATCATCAATCAACTTCAATGTTATATATATTTATGTGTATGCAAACGCTGGTTTGTATGAGTTTGTGTGTGTGTACATGCGTGTGTATTTGCAGCTTCATAATTTTTCATATATTTATAAATTCATATATTGATTTTTTTTTTTTTTTTACCCAGAGGAAATTATCATTACTGAGAACATGTAACCAAATGAATCCCGTGAAAGGCAATCAGTGATGCTTGTTAGTCAGTCAAATGAGGAACATTTAAATATCTCTATTGCTTTATTTGTGATTTTTTATGCAATGCAAAAATTAAGAATGCGTACATAGTTTTGCATGGTACTAACATTGACATATCACATTTTTAATTGACCTCATATTTATTTGGAAATGAAGAGTTCTAAAACGCATATCTGAAGTGTATATATACACGAAATAAGGCCATGCTCAGATAGGTAAATATGCATTTCTCTAAGAAAGGGATATTTGGGGAAGGTGTCCTGATTCCTTGAGAAACAAATGACAAAATAACTTCAAGGGAAACTAAGCCGTTTAAAAGTTAGGTTAAAACGTAAGAAATTACAGTGAAATATAGTGCTTGGCACAGTTTGCAATCAAAACATGTTTTTGGTTATAAGACTGAAACATCAGGGCTTGTTTCGAGCTATATAGCAAGACCAGACACACTGGTATTCAGTTTGAAGTAGTTTAACCAGAGCAAGCCAATGCAGACGCAAATAACTCTATCATATAAGCTGCAGAAAGTGCACACACACACACACACACACGCGCGCGCATGCATATATGCATTAGCTTTAAACACTATTGCAAAACGTTTTCACACTTTTAGATTTGCATATAGACAAAACAGACATTCTCATGCACACACGCAAACCCACAGGTATACAAAGACGCACAAACATGCATCCGCGCACCTGCAAGTAAGCACAAACAGATGTGCACGCACATACAAAGCCATATATGAGCACACCGCACACACACACGAACATGTCGATACAACTGTATGTATTGCTTATTAACGTGCAGAGAATTATTATAACATATACTTTCCGGCACTATATGCATAGCAAATTAGTGAAGACTCATCGGCGCGCATACACGAACATGCACAAACAGAGACTCACGCACACAGTCAACACAAACACATGCACATATATGGAAAAATACGTACTGCAAAATGTTGATGAATATTCGGAAAAAATAATATAAAAAACCAGCACAATAGCGCAAACAAATATACTTTTACTTAAGGTTACATACACATACACACACACACACACACACACACGCACACACACATACTCACACTCATATATATGTATATATATATGTGTATGTATAAATGTATATATGTATGTATATATGTATATGTCTATATATGTATATATATATATATATATATATATATATATATATATATATATATATATATATATATATATATATATATATATATATATATATATATATGTATGTATCACCTTTACCTAAAGTTCAGATCATGCCATCCAATACACACAAAACGCAACTGTCTACCTAGGAAAATTTGTACTATAGTAGATGATCCAAATATCAGGAAGATACGACTTATAGAACTCAAAGTATTTCTGCTCAAGCAAAATTACCCTCTCCTACTTATAGAAAATGGCATACAATGATCAAGAGTGAAACCTTTAGAACAACTTGGGGCAACACGAGAAAGACAAACCCGTCAACGGAACACAATACCATTTCTAGTGACACACGATCCTCATCACCAAAACATTTTAAACATCATCAAAATAAATTTGCCAATCATGGAACAAAGTGGATTAAAAAACATAATAAATGATCAAACACTTATCTTAAGAAAAAGGCAACCACATATTCTAAATAAACTATTAACAAAGGTAAACTTCAACATGAACTAACAGGATAAAACATTAATAGTATCCAAATGTGGTGATAACAGAGTTAAAACATATCAATACATGCATACTGGTAGATCTCTTAGAACAAGAAATGGACATATTTTTGCAAATGCCGATATAAACTGCAAAAACAAAAATTTGATCTACTACATTAAATGCCCGAATTGAGAGGAACTATACATATTTGCGAGACAGGTAATGCATTATCGGAACGCTCATAGGTTCACTGACAATAAATTTGGAACACTAATGTTCGCCAAATTGCATTCAGCAAACATGTAGAAACAAGCGGTCAGAAAATGCTTCTAATTTTTCCTTCCTCCAAACTGCGTGACACAAGAAAAACTGTTTATTACAAAGGTTTAAACCTGTTCTGAACGGAAATAACAACAATAATATAACAACCATTTAATGATGTGGATTAAAAACACCTTTAACATATAAATATACTTAGATAAACTATAACATATGATAAATATACTTTAACATATGATAAATATACTTAGATAAACCAAAGATTGGTCCAGACCATGTCTAACTTATTAGCACCACATGATAGGATTATTTAAATCCTTTTTAAGTCAAGTTTTGTTTATGGTCCATTCAAGTAATGAGTTCTTGTTGAGTGAGTTGTATCAAGGTATGGTGGCTTATCTGGTATTCCTTGAAGAAATCTGTCCAGACTCCGTTTAAAGCTGATAGGATGCTTTTCCTCTTTTATCTGTTTTGTTGAGGAAAAGAAATTATGCCGCCGTGTACCTATATGCTGTGATCCTGATTTGGGCAAGGGACGTATGGCCCGTGGTTCCAGCCTTGGATGAACCTTGAAACTAATGTTCAGGTCGTTTGGGCAATGCTGGTATATTCTCCACATCGTACAGAAGATGTACCGCTCGCGGCGGCGCTGGAGAGAGTAGAGCTGCAAGGCTTTAAGGCAGTCCCAGTAATCGAGATCAGTCATGCCTTCAATTCGTTTAGTGAGTGCCTTCTGCAGTGATTCAATCCTCCAGATGTTTTGTTTTGCATGGGGAGACCACAAGGGGCAGCAATATTCGAGGTGTGACCGTAAAAGGAGGAGAAAAGCGGAATGATGACACCTTGTTCTCTGGACCGGAAGTTTTTTAAGATCCAGGAGCTTATCTTTCTAGCTATATCGACCTTATTGTTGATGTGGGCACTCCAATTGAGATTGTTATCAACAATTACACCTAAATCTCTGATATTATTGGATGTCGCGTGCGGTTCTCTTGAAGGAAGAGAGTATGGCTGTTTTAGTATAGACTTTCTTCCAAAATGTATCTGCTCAAATTTTCCCTCGTTCAATTGAATTTTGTTTTTGTCTGTATGAATATACAAAAATTACAGAAGACTTCTACCACTTTAAATAAAAACGATCGAAACCAACTAACTTTGCTCTCTTATAAAACCATTACATGTAAACCGCAAACTATGGTTAAAATGAAGGCGGATCTATGCCAGTAATATGGGTACGCCCGGCAAACCGTGACATAGAAGCTGCATACAGATTGTTCAAATCCGTATTCCAAAAATTCAGCTTGTTGGAGCCTTTTGAAAGGTATAAACGGTAAGACATCAGTCACTTTACTACACTTGTCAAGAGCTCATTCTGATGATTACTACGAACGCTATAATAACTATAAAAGCGTTAATTGAACTTTGTGAACATTACAAAATATTTTTTATTGTTTAACACTTTAATACTGAATAAAAATTATCTTTTTAAAATACCATAATAAAACACGTGAAAACCAGACCATGTTTTAACTTTATACAATTGATATATGTATACATACATGTGTACATATATATATATATATATATATATATATATATATATATATATATATATATATACTTATATGTATATACATATGTGTGTATGATTATGTATGTGTGCATATATATATATATATATATATATACTTATATGCATATACATATGTGTGTGTGATTGTGTATGTGTGCATATATATATATATATATATATATATATATATATATATATATATATATATATATATATATATATACATATCTATCTGTATTTATATCTGTCCTCGTATGTGTGTACATGTTTATACCTTTAATTTCATTATCTTCACTTGCAGATCTGAAGTAATCTATCTATGTAAATAAACATTCAAAGAGATAATAAAAATATAATGACTTCTCTTCACTAAGCATTGAGTGCTTTCTTTATTGAGAATGGAATATTTCGTTTCTGTTTCTTTTCATTTACAAGATTACACGGCATACGTGCGTGTATCCTTGTGAGTCTGAATGAGTGTTTAGTGTGTCTGTGTGTATCTATCTATCTATCTATCTATCTATCTATCTATCTATCTATTTATCTAATCATCGATGTATATATATATATATATATATATATATATATATATATATATACATATACATACATACACACACACATACACACACACACACACACAAACACACACAGACATATATATATATATATATATATATATATATATATATACATATATATGTATGTATATTCTCTGGAGACTCTTAGTATAACGCCTCTGGTCAGAACCCAATAAGGTTCAAAAATCAATTAAAATTGTTCATCACTTTTTCAGTCTGCAGAGAAATAGCTAAAATGTGCTCTGTTTATAATTATACCATATGTTATATATATATATATATATATATATATATATATATATATATATATATATATATATATATATATATATATATATATATATATATATATATATATATATATATATATTACGAAGTAATTCTTTAGACAGAAACGGAAATTTGAGCACCATCTGCGATTATATGCGCATATGTAGATGTGTGTATGCGTGTGCGTATGTGTGTGAATGTGTGTCTCATTTTGAAAATCGGTGTACGTTTTGTAACCTCTCTTAACTTTGGGGTTGGGCAAAAAAACAGTAATCATGGCTAAAGTACGAGCTTTAAAAAATAATTTACCGCAATCGATATTATTGTATATACCATTCACGTTTATACACCTGGAAAGCCGCACTCAGTATGTGAATATCTATTAATACATGTCCACATATGTAACAACCATCACATTTTAAATAAATGCACTCAAGTGCAGAAGTAATCCCTCCATAGACTTATTTACTGAAAGAAAAACCTATGCAGCCTACATGTCTCACATCCTATTTGCAATATCTCTCTCGTTCATCCTGTTTATTATTTACTTCCCAAAATAAGTAATATGTCTAATGCTGTAGAGAAAATTTCCTGCAGTACGTTTTTCTTCAAACAATCTTTGTCACCTTCATTCAATTCCTGGGAAAAATTCATGTCATATACGCATGTAATTATATGGATATTTTCTAGAGTATGGACGAGGCATTTGCAAGTCATTGCTCTTGTATTTTATATAAATATGTATTTCTTTGCATGTATGAACATGTATTTAACATATATATGGGTATGCATATACATATACCTGTACATATGTATATGCATCCACCATACACATACCTACACATATATAAATACTTATAATATAAATCAATGTATTCCAAATTCTGTGTCGCGGCACAGTGGTGTACCGAGAAATATTCCTGGAGTGCCGCGAAAAATATTTTCGGAATTTTCGGGAAGCAACGATCCAAGAACCTCCTCAAAGTTCGAGCGTAAACATAAATTAATAGTATATATCGTAAAATACGATAAATATAAATCAATTACGTTTCACGACCAATAGCCGTTTTGCTCCAATATTTTACACTTCAGCACTTAAACTGGGGTTCTCTGTCAGTAAATTGCTTAGTAGTCCTAGTAGTTTTCAATTTTTGATTTATTCATAATTTACATAAATTATTTTATGTTAATTCTAATCAATTTTTGGTTTTAGATTTAAACATGGATACATTTTTATTGAGACCTCAGAATAATGAGAAAAAGAGTCATAGCAAACAAGACGAACACAAGAATAAAAAGACCACCTCATCAAAGCGAATATATAATGAAAATTATATCCAATACGGTTTTATATTATCGGAAAAAGACAACTCGGTTCCTTTTTGTTTAATTTGTTTAACAACACGCTTAAATGAAGCGATGGTTCCCAGTCAATTTCAACGTCATTTAATAACAAACCATCTAACAACCATAAAGACAAAAACCAAAAGAATACTTTGAGATGCTAAAAAAAATTATTTTTTATTCAATCGAAGAGGCTGAAGAAATTTCACTCAATTCCCGAGAAAGCTCAAATCGCTAGTTACGCAATTTCCCAGCTTTTGGCAAAGAACAAAAGAACCCATTATGATGCCGAAAACATTATTTTACCAGCCTAGGAGATCATCGTTGGTACAATAATTAATGATGAAGCCGTCAAACACATTAAGATCATACTCTTATCTGCCCACATGTTTTCTCGTAAAATTCAAGACATTTCGCGGGACATTGACGATCAGCTCAGCGAATATTTCCCTGAAGCAAAAGATGAACTCAAAAACTTGTGGGCCTTAGAAATCGGTGAAAGTACAGACATCATCAACAAAGCTCAACTAATTGAATTTCTTCGAATCATCAGAGGTGGTAAAATCATAAGTCAGTTTTTCTTATGTTGTAAATTGAAGGAAAGAACGACAGATGTCTTTAACCTGGTAAACCAAAATGTTGCATTGAGAGGGATGCAGAGGCAAACTTGAATTAGCTTTTGCACTGATGGCGCTCCATCCATTCAGGGTCGAAAAAAAAAGGCTTCGTGGTTCATGTATTACATAGAATGGCATTCCCCACGGTGCATACTTTTTGCACATCTATGTGAAACTATGAATTCTGAAAATGTGTGAGTACTTGTATATGCGTTTGTCCCTGAAAGCCTCCGAAACGGTGTGCCCTTGAGAAATATGGATTTGATTTTCGAAATCTGCAGCCCAAGGCGAAGGTCTTTGATAATTAGTTATGAAAAAATCTAATCTGAAGCGAGAAAATAACTCAACTTCCAAAACATTGAATGTCTTTAGAAGCCACCATCTTAAATCCATGCTTATTTTATACAGTTGTGTATGTATGTGTGAATGTCATGTCTTATATTTGTCTATCCATTTACTTCTATCTGTTTATATGTCTGTCTGTCTCTGTTTGTCTGTCTGTCTCTGTTTGTCTGTCTGTCTCTGTTTGTCTGTCTGTCTCTCTGTTTTATGCTTTTCTGCTTTGTATTTATAATTACCACACACAAACACGTACACGCACAAACTCTCTCTCTCTCTCCCCCTCTCCCCCTCTCTCTCGCTCTTACTACCTCTGTAATGTATATCTCGTTCGCATGCTGCTCGCCTCACATCTCTCTCTTTCTTCCTCTCTTTCTCTCTCTCTCTCTCTCTCTCTCTCTCTCTCTCTCCCCTGCATTTACATGTAATGAATGTCAACGGAGACGAGGGCTCATGTCTGTCTTCCTATCTGTCTCTCTATCATTTATGGTTTTCTCAATTTAAATCTTCCCCTCTCAATATATTTACCACATTCCCTCTCATTCATTCTCTGTATATGTTTGTATTTCAAGCTGCTTGCATGTAAGTGTGGATGCTGTATGTCTCTCTCTCTCTCTCTCTCTCTCTCTATATATATATATATATATATATATATATATATATATATATATATATATATTTGTTTTGCAAGACTTTTGATGTGAAATCGTGTGTTGAAACAGATGTTGTTGTACTTGGGGATGGTCATATTGCCAGTTTAGCCAATAAAAACACACGCACTGTATATTTGGTGTTAATTTGCTTCAGCTTTATATTACATTAATCTTAATCTTATTTCGGCCAGAGTTCTTTCGTCACACTTCTGTGACCTCATCAGGCGAAACAGCAAGGAGCATAGGGGAGCGGGCAAATGAACATTGGAGGGAGCTTAAGGAAGGGAAGAACTCATCAGTTCTGTACCAGCACGCTGAGCAAGAACATAGAGGCTCAATCAACAACATAGAAATTAAAATCTTATCTACACATAGCAGTGATGCAGCACTTAGACAAATTACTGAAGCTACACACATAATAGAAGAGAAACCTAGCCTGAATAGGAAACTAGAATGGAACACTAACACACACCACTAACAAACCACAAACCACAGCATGTGACAACATGTTACCCATAAACCAATAATAATATGAACAAAGTATAATACAATACATAGATAAACTAATGGAATTAAATACTACATACGTTAACAAAATTTAATTAAACAAAAAAAAAACAAAAAAACACACACACACACACATGAACAAATAAATAAATAAAACAAATACAAACGAACACGTATTAACAGAGAATATAGGTGATACAGACACTCCCCATACACACATGCACTTACAAAAGACACAGACACATTGAAAGACACGCATGCGTAGACACATACAATAGGAATACAGAATACAAAATGGCTGATATTTAGCAAGGTGAGACACAGATAAGAAGGAAGGAAACAAAGGACCACTGATGAGGTCACAGCAGTGTGACGAAAGAACTCTGGCCGAAATAAGATTAAGATTAATGTAATATAAAGCTGAAGCAAATTAACACCAAATATACAGTGCGATTGTTTTTATTGGCTAAACTGGCAATATGACCTTCCCCAAGTACAACAACATATATATATATATATATATATATATATATATATATATATATATATATATATATATATATATATATATATATATGTATGTATGTATATGCATGTATAGATACATGTATATATATATATATGTATGTATATATATATATATATAGCTAGAAAGAGAGTTCAAACAAGAAAAATTACAAAAACAACAAAACACAACAACGCGAGGACGTGATACAGATATTGTGTTACTGGACACTCAGTAAAGAAAGGAAGAGAACTTGACATTTCGAGCGAAGCACTTCGTCGGAAATATAGGAAAGTCCAAAGAAGGTAAGACGGAGGAAGAAAAATCGCCAACGATATACACGAGGTTATATATATACATATATATATATATGTATAAAAGATCAAAAACATACACCAGGCGAACAACTGAACATACATCGCTAGCGATCTGTATGTGTGTGTGGCTCTTTGTGTGTGTGCTATATATTGTGTATAGAACACAGACACATACGTGTGTGCGTGTGTATTATGTGCACACATATGTATATAAATTTATAATTACTGCTTGATAGATAGATTGATAGACAGATAGCTAGCTAGCTAGATATCTAGTTAGATAGATAGATAGATAGATATATATATATATAGATAGATAGATAGATAGATAGATAGATAGATAGATATACAAGACGGAATGGGAACGGATGAACATGATCGAAGTTGATCATCTTACGGAATTCTGACGCTCTTAGAATTCGATCAATTGTAACTAAAGTTATAAAAATTACAGTGTTAAGAGCGCGTATCTGTGAGTCAGAGTGTCGATAATATGTCTACATGACTTGATATCAAACACCATAGCATGTTTTTTTTCTGCGCATGGGCCGATAATTTACCAAATGTTGTCGCCTTCTATATGAAGAAAGACGATCAATGCGACTAAGGATATCGAGTTATCTTCATGAACGCCTAAGTTCTAGCCTGTGTCTTTCTTAACAGGCGCGTCTTAACTGGAGCTGAATTCATTATTCATTTCTGTTTTTCAATCCGGCTTCCAGTCCCAACATTCTCTTTACAGAATTTTGTGAGATGAACAACTTCGATCATGTCCCTTCTTGTACGTTCTCTTTGTGAAGTACTAAAAATTTACTTTGAGCAAAACATGAATCTACATTACATGTTCGTCGGTTTCACGGATGTTTTCAACGTGGCAAACCTAGCATTTTGTAAATCGTCCTCATCCAGGCTCACCACCAGCGCCAAACTTTAATATACGTGTAATACAGCAGCTACAATCTTAACTAGCTAATCCAGTGATAAGTTCCTATAAAATTTCCAGCTGTATAATACTGAATTTCATATTTGCTACAGCTGCTTTAAATCTTTCTTTCAAAAATACTCCGTGTAAATAATGACGAAGGTAAATGTACTTGTATCCAATACCATCTGGTTGCGTCGCTTATTCGTCCCTTTGCCGTGAACAGTAAAATTCTCATAGTGCTTATCAGTGGAGCAATATTATTCGATACACATGATTTGATACATAAACTTGGGCTCTTCTGCAGTCGGGGGCCTAACAACATTCTGTTACATCTTTACATCACCATTGATATCACATAGTAATAGGAGAACTTCTATTTCAAGTATTTGAGAATTACTAACTCCGATGATATAACGCCGGAGAAATGTTCAGTCACATTGAGAAACAAAAAAGTCAGAATGGCTTTTGGAAAAACTGCAGCATGTTATTGCAAATCAAGCGTATTCGCTTCTTCAGTAGACTGAAAGATTACAATGCTTTTCTGCTATCTGCATTTTTATAAAACTGTGAAAGATGATGCCTATTCAATGATACATCAAACAATTCGAGCCATTTCAAAAGAATTAGTAACAATCTATAATGCAAATTGGCAGAGAACATGTAGTGAAGTGAACGTGAAATAGCTGCTTTTATTATTTATTTTCAATGAGAGTTAACACTTTTGCTAACACACACACATACATACACACGCACACACACATACACACACATATTCTTATATTTCTTTTATTTGTTTCAGTCATTTGACAGCGGCCATGCCGGAGGACCGCTTTCAAGGGTTTTAGTCAAACAAATTGACACCAGGGCATTTTTTAAAGCCTTGTACTTATTATAGCGTCCTTTATGACGAACCGCTAAGTTACGGGGATGTAAACACAACAACACCCTTTGTCAAGCGGTGATTGAGCGGCAAGCACAGACGCAGAGACACACACGTATATGTTTGTGTGTGCCTATATATATATGTATATATATATATATATATATATATATATATATATATATATATATATATATATATATATATATATATATATATATATATATATATATATATATACATCCTTAGGAAGAGCTTCTTTCAGTTTCCATGTACCAAATGCACTCACAAGGCCTTGGACGGCCGAAGGCTACAATGGAAGGTACCTCCCCAAGTTGGCATGCGGTTGTACTGAACCTGGGACCGTGTGACTGGGAAGCAAGATCCGTACCACACAGCCACACCTGCGCCTTGTACTTATTCCACGTCCTTGCGTTGTTTTTTCGTGTTTTTTTCGTGTATTTTCTTGATTGCTAATGTTTGAATTGACTATAGATATGAATTGACTATAGATATATATATATATATATATATATATATATATATATATATATATATATATATATATATATATATATTTCTGCATGTGTGTATATCTGTCCCGCCTCTATCACTTGACAACCAATTTCGGTGTAGTTACGTTACTGTAAATTAGCCGATCGGCAAAAGAGACCGATAAAATAATTACTGGGCTTATAAAGAATAAGTCCTGGGCTCGATTTTTTTGACTGAATGTCGTGCCCCAGCATGGCAGGAGACTAATGACTGAAACAAGTAAGAGTAAAAGTCAATATTCAGCGTAGGCATAGCAATATGGTCAGAATCTTACTCCCCAGACACAGCTTCAGACATGCTGTGTGACAACTTGGACAAGCGTCTTCTGTAGCTCCGCAAGAACCAAAGATTTATAAGTTGAATTCGTAGATAGAAAATGAAGGAGGCCCGTCGCTTATAAATATGTCAATTTCTATGAGATTTCGTGTCTCTATTTGTTCTCTCACCATCGGTGAACAACCGGAGTTAGTTTCATTACGTCCTCGTTAATTAAGGGATCGGCGAAAAGAGACTGATAGTGCATCTACCAGGCCAGAAAATGAAATTACTATTGGGGTCGATTTGTTCCACTAAACACTGACAGGTAGCTCTCCAGCATAGGCACAGTTTAATGACTGAAAGAAAGAAATACACAGAAACACACACAGACACAAACATACGGACGCACATATGTATGCATATACACATGTACAGTAATATCTCACTCAAGGACGACTCGCTTTACGAGACCCCGGCTTTACGAGCATTCTCCGGGAACGAATTAGCTTGTATGTCGAGTTATTACTGTATATGAGTGTATGCACACACACAACACATGGATATATATACATGCATATATATATATATATATATATATACATATATATATGTGTGTGTGTGTGTGTGTGTGTGTGTGTGTGTGCGTGTGTGTGTGTGTATGTATATATACATGTATATATATATATATATATATATATATATATATATATATATGTTTATATATGTATATACATATATATAAATACATATATATATATATGCATATATATATGTATATACATATATATGTATATATATATATATATGTATATATATATATATATATATATATATATATATATATATATATATATATATAAATGTATCTATCTATATATATATATATATATGTGTGTGTGTGTGTGTGTGTGTGTGTGTGCGTGTGTGTTTGTGTGTGTGTGTGTCTGTGTGTGTGTGTTTGTGTGTGTGTGTGTGTGTGTCTGTGTATGTATACGCATGTATGCATATAAATGTGTGGATCTACATATCTGTTGAGAACGTAAAGTCCTTTCGTTTCCTTGGCAGAGAGAACATAGCTGTTGAGATAAGCGCTAGAAAAATTTTCGTGTGTTAACAAATGGAAACGAAGCATTAAAAATACACAAAGATGAGAAGAGAACATTTAGCTGTCAACATTTGTTGTAAATATTTACACACAAGAGGGAACAAACAAATATTGATGTGTTACTATGAATACGTTTATGCAAGTATCAGGGAGAATTTAAAAACAGGAAATGTTTTCTTGCATATATGCATATATATATATATATATATATATATATATATATATATATATATATGTGTGTGTGTGTGTGTGTGTGTGTGTGTGTGTGTGTGTGTGTGTGTGTGTGTGTGTGTGTGTGTGTGTGTGTGTGTGTGTGTGTGTATGTATATATATATATATATACACGTGTATGTATGTGTGTTTCTGTCTATATGTGCATATATATTAATAGGTTCATATATACATACATACACACACACACACATATATATGTACTAGCAGTAATACCGGGAGTTGGCCAGGTTAAAAACAATAATGAAATTTCAAAACGCCCTCTAGATTACGTAGGTCACAACTGCTAGTAGCTGAGATACTACATTTCTATATTAATAACTCTCTATTCCATGATAGCGTGGAACATATACTTTAAGTGAAATGTTAAAAGAAATTTTTCAAGTCATAGATGTATATACAGCAAATACACGTAATTCAAAAACATGTTTTGATTTGGTTCTTTCGTAACCAACACACAGTTACAGATTATAAACAACGAAAGACTAATTTTGGTGATTCATTTGACACAGGTAGTAGACAGCCAATCCGATGATAAATCTGACCTTGGATCTTGAACGTTTGCATGGATTCTGACTCAGTTACATCTCATGTGTCTCCAAATGATGTCATCTGTAGTGCAGCGTTGTATTGTCTAATTTTGTTTTGGAAGTACTTGGAATTTTGGTCAGTTGATGACAACAGTTACTTCAATGGCTCTGGAGGTTGGGGGATCGCAGGGAGTTTAACTTTTGCAGCACTGCAACACAGTTCAGGTGTCTCTCCAGAGCACTTCCTTGCTTTACAATGTATGCAGTCAGTTGTCATTGCACCTATAGAAACTCTAGTGTTATCTGTATAATGAACTGCTGGATCATAATTGAAAGTTGCTTGATAGAAATTGCTTCTCTGAGCTGTTGCAATTGCTCTTCGATCTGCAGTGGAGATCCTATTCCTTGTCAATCGTGCATACCTCTGTTCATCACTTTGATATACTCTAGCTTTTGTAGTGCACAGTTTGTTCGTTCCTTGGTTTGATTTCCTTTCTGCAACTGTCTCTCTTTCCCTAGACAGAGACATTCTTTTGGCTGACCTTGATATTGCAGACAAATTCGGCACTTTCCTTCTAGGCATGTTTATATACGTATACAGAAATACACGGGTGCAGACGTTGGTAAACAGTGAAAATAACTGATAAACGGAATTATATTTCTTAATACGACGGACAGAAAGTAAATAAGAAATTTTTACGGAAAATAAAGAATTGTATTGGTTGAAGCGAAATTTGTCACTTAGTGAACGAAAGAGCCAGTATCGAAAGAACCAGAAAAAAAGCCGCTAAAAAAGCAGAAAATCACAAAACTAAGTGTTCGGCTTTAAGTGATATTTTGGAAGTTACTTCTGTCAGTAAATTACGAACTTACTGTTATCAAAAATTCCGTCAAAAAAGCAAAAGCACACACACACACACAAAACGTTGCAAAAGTAAATAAGAAATTTGTAGACAAATTTAACGAAGTGTACGGATTGAAGTGAAATGTATGAAGTTACTTTTGTCAGTTAATTATGTATGAAATTACTTTCATCAGTAATTGTGAACTTCTTTCTGTCAGTAATTTGTCGTCGTTGTTCGTAAATAGCAACGGAAAACTTAAAGATGGCTGTGGATGACTAAAAGTGATCTAAAACCGGAAACGGTCTTAAAGAGCTAGCACTAAGAACAAACTACATAAAATAGAGAATAGACAACACAGTAGAATTTGATAAGTGCAAAATCTGTGGACAAAACGGTGAAACCGTATGGCATATTATCAGACAACGTACGCCACTAACCCAGAAGGAATATGGGAGACGCCAGGAAATATAGCAAGGATTGTCCATTGGAAACTTTGCAACAGGTATGGACTTGACAGAGCAAAAAATTGGTACGACCACAAACCTGAAGGTATCGTCGAAAATAGAAATGCAAAGATCCTATGGGATTTTATGATTCAGTACTCCCATGGAATATAGAATAGGAAGCCAGACATAGTCTTAACGGAGAAAGGAAACAAACTATGCTGGATCATAGATATAGCATGCCAAGCTGACAATAAGGTATGCGATAAGGAAGAAAGAAAAGTCGAGAGACATGAGAGGCTAGCTTGGGAGGATAAGCAGTTTTGTTCGATCAGAAAGGTAGCAGTAGTACCGATAATTGTCGGAGCTCTGGGATCAGCGAGCAAAAATCTCGAGAAGTACGTGGAACAAATAGGGGCTGCAATAAGGGTGGAGCACTTGCAGAAAAGAGTACCGCTCGAATACTTCGCAAGGTGCTCAAAAAATAAGAGGTCTTACCTAAGTTCACTCGTAGTGAACAGCTGTCACCGTAGTACATCTCTATCTTTAGAAGCTGTGCAAAGGCAATGATAATAATGATAATAATAATAATAATAATAACAACAACAACAACAACAACAACAACAACAACAACAACAACAACAACAACAATAACAACAACAACAACAATAATAATAGTGAAGTTGCTTGAGACTAAATGATATAGAAGGAACATTATCAAAGCAATGAAAATATGAAGTCAGCAAGTATTATGCTTCTTTTCCAAAATATAGAAAGATAGTTTCAAAACTTAAATGGAATTCTTAAACGGCTCACAAACTCCAACGCTCACCATAGTAAAGGTAATGTCGACAGACACTGTATACCAAAGGAAGAAAGAGGTACAAGATTGCTAATGCATAAGACACCGTTAGTGCAGTGTTGATGGGTGTGAATAACTATATAATACATAGTGAAGAAACAATACCCTCAGTGATTAGAAATTACATGAATGATCCATACCTCAAAATGCTAGAGTATCATTACGCGTGAAATCACATATGAAACACATGCCAGTACCAAGTAAAAGGTATATGATTAAAGGAGCATAAAACAAAAAGATGACGTGAGACAAATGCACAAATTTGAATGATAAAATTATGTTAAATATAAATTAACGGAGTACTCTTAAAACTAGATAACTTGTCATAAAACAAACGGATGCATAATAACACATTCCACCACACGCAAAGCACAACACGACTCCAAGATTGAAAGAAAGCAACACAATACAGATGGTCACAATGAAAATATTATCAGCCCATTACGTTTAAAATATCTATATGATTAAGGGGAATGAATATCAGGAAACACAAACACAAACACACACACACACACACACACACACACACACACACACACACACACACACACACACACACACACACATACACACATACACACAAACACACACACGGATTCACACACAGACGTATAAAGGCGATTGCGCACACACACACAGATGCACATACAGACACAGACACACGCGCACACGCACTAAAATCTAGCCTTAAAACTACAAGTTCCCAAGAAATACAAGTAAGGTACTTTCAACGTCGCAACACAAAGTGAATAAAGAGACTAATTAGAGTTTATGTTTAGGAATGCCTTAACCACAACATGGAAAATAAAATGAGAAGTAGTTACAGCACTCCATGAACATATTTCAAAGTAAATCCCTGTTCAAGCTATACACGAAGAAGTAACTTCATGAAGTATTGTTTAAAAACAATATGGGTCAACACGAAATTTTGTCCGGAGGAAAACCAAATAAATAATCTGGTATAAATTGGTTGCAAAAGTGGTGTTACTGCAGGAAATTGGATTTGATCATGTTTTGTCTTTCAATCAAGCACGAAGAGATTTTAGAATTATTTTTCCAAAGAGGAAGAAAGAAAAGCACAATAATGACTGATACACTAAGCATTCAGGAATGGATTAAGGATCAACGTCTTGTAATGTAATGAAGAAAGTGAAATTTATCAGAAAGCATTTCTACATATTAAAATCCTGCCAAGGTCTAAAATTTTTAGCTAAAGCATGTCACTAGATGCGATGGGTATTTGTTGACAGCATTTGATGATGTAGTAAATTAACTAGAATGAACATCGAGATTATATCAGCTAGTGTCCCACGAAATTTCAGCTGTGTAATTTGTTTACCAACAACACAAAAAGCCCTTACATCAATTTTTCACAATAAGTGAGTTACTCCACTGGAGAATCATATAAACAGAGGAGATGAAAGGATAACGGGAAACGATTGCATGGATGAAAGGGCTGCTATTGGTGATAAGGGCTATTATATCACACGGGAAATGCAGAAAACAAACAGTAGTATGGCTTGAACTCATTCCCAAATAACATTTGCTACCATATCACACACTCGGATGAAAGAGATGCGTTACATGACAAAGTAGTTCCAGTTTCCTACAAGTGAAAGAGGAGATAATTAAAACCAAACCTATATCAACAAGAGGAATAGATGTATTATTATCTCCGCTACACTTCTGCCTACACTTCTGCCTACACTTCTGCCTACACTTCTGCCTACACTTCTGCCTACACTCCATTAAAACAATCTGTTGGATAAAAACATCAATGATTACAGATGATACAAATATCTAATGAACTGTTTACTCAATATCGTAACTCGAAAATATTTACGGAAGCTGAACCCAAGCAGGAAAGACTACGAAAATTTGCTCATAAATTCAACCAAGAAATATACGGTGTATTTTAAACAAAAGTGCCGAAGGTACAATACAAAAAGATAACTTAGCTAATGTGAAGAATACAAAAATAAGATATGAAAATCAAAATCAGAGAGTAAGGCCTTAAACTTCTACACAAATACTTAGGAGTCGATGAAACTGCTATGCTATAAAGTGAGATAAGAAAATTGGAAAAGATCAATACACAAAGAACCGAATAGCATTCAGAATAAAACTCTTCCTATTTAGAAGGAAGATAATGCGTGCTTACACACACACACACACACACACACACACACACACACACACACACACACACACACACACACACACACACACACACACACACATATATCCACTAGCCATCCTGATTACAGAATTCAGCAGGCAACATAATTAAATACCATATCTTCATCTACCTAAGGAAGAGATCAGAGAGAGTAAGAACCATGAAACATTTATTATTTAGAAACCACCACTAAAGCAAAAATAGGGAAAATATACATATCGTGCACGAAGATGAAATTCCTGTTAGAAATAAAAATGTACTACATTCAGTTATTGTTATCTCTTTCTAAATCTATAAACGACTATTTCTTTAATATTTCTTAATCTCTTCCTATTACCCTATTTAAATTTAAATCAATCAGTTCGGTAATTAATTAATTCAACCTCTTCTGTTCAACTGTTCAATGATGCAGACGCACATCATAGAAAAACAACTTGTTTATAGATATAGAACTACTCTATAATTTTAAATATTAAATATATAAACAATATAACATCTTGAGTCACACAATCATATTGATATTTTCGAGACGAAAACAAAGCAATATAATTTCGATATGCTTTCTTCCATTATGGACGAATCAATTATTAAAGTGCTTATATAGAAAAATCTTTCTCTGTGTATAATGAAACAGTGAAGAACAAATAAAAACTAAAATGCAAACAATTCAGGTTAGAACAAAGCAAAAGAGAAAAGGGTGTAAACCAAACACAATTTCAACGGAATTGTAAAATACACTACATTAGAAAAAAAGAGCGAGAAACAAAAATACTTCAGGACAGTAACCCCACAATCCTCAACGGAGACAGTAAGAATAAGCCAGAGTGAAAGATAATAATGGCTAAGAAAATTAAGACTACAAAGAAAAACAGAAGTTCTGATTTTAGTTACATAATTACAATGCATCTGCAGAAACAACTACAATAAAACATGAAAAAAAATGTAATATGAAGGATAGACTATGCAACCAATGTTATAAAACAACATAATTTCCGTTACTTAGTTCTTGCCACATATCAGATTAGATTCAGAGGCACATTCGAGTATACAAGTGTGGCCACGTCGACGGGAATTAGAAAAGTGGTGTAATTATGTATCTTATACGATATATGATAACGACTTGTATATCAGAAATGTAAGACATGTCTCCTTAGACTGACGAGAAAATCAAAGTTAACTGTTCTAGTATAATTATCAAAATCTTAGAACAAAGCTCTCTGTACTCTCATAGACATGTCGTTCCCTTCAGGACAATACATTTACCAGAACGAGATGGAGCTTCTGTCAAATTACAAAGATTGCGAAAATAAAATAAGCATTGTATTGGTAATAAACGTGATTGCACTGAGAGTGAAAGTGGTAGGCGAAAACTATGTGAAAGCCTGACTCATATGTGTGTATGCCTTTGTGTTTGAGCCCACATACCCTGAAGGCTGTTGCTAGTTTGTTTATATCTCGAAACTTCGTGATTCGGCAAAACATTCCATAGAATAGGTACGACACTTCCAATAATTTAAGTGCTGAGATTGCTTCATCGCAATATCCAAGTATAGCCAAAGCCCAATAACTGAAAAATAAAGTAAAATAATAAAAGAATGCAGTCTACTCAAAATTTGCAATGATAGAAAATCAAAGAATTATCTATTATGAAATTTATTCATTTCGATCTAATTCCAGGTATGTAAATTTATGCTCAACAAAGAAAAACAAAGTGATTAACCAAATATTCAAATTCATGACGATGCTAACGTATGCAATGTCTAAAAGAGAGACTCTTCGTGGATAAGGTGTTTAATCGTAGTGAGTTGCTTCAGCCTGCTCAGCTGCATTGAGTATCAACAGGATATACAAGCACTACAAGCAATGAACGAACAATATTACGTACTACGAGGGCGTGCTGAAAAGTTCCTGGCTTTGAGGATAGAACGAAAGGCTTGGTTAGGGGCCCAAACTTCTGAGATCTTTTACAGGGTTTATATATAACACAAAAAAAAAAAAGAAACACAGGGCCGCTGTAATAAGTATGTGAATCTGAGAGGAGAATATGTTGAATGAAATCATAAATAACTGATATTCCTGTATTTTCTTTTGCGCAAAACGCAGGAACTTTTCAGTACCCACTCGTACAATGTCGGTTCCACAAAAGAATGATTGGTGGCTGTGTAACTCCTCTAAATGAGTATTTATCTAAAATTGACCACTTGTAACACACGCGTGCCTGCACACACACACACAGACGCACATACATATATTCACATACACACACAAACACACTCTTTTTCAAGTATCTTTGATGTTTCCAATTAGATCCACTGAGATGACGTATTAGCAGCATTACTCTACTTAAATCCAGCTATGCCTTAAATCGTATTGTATTCTTACCTTGAAAAAATTCCCGGTCCTCTTTTACCATCTAAGATACTCATCTGCAATGTATTGTCCAGTTATCTCGTTCTTCCTATTCAAACTTATAATTACGCTTTCAACTATTCATATCACAGTTCACATAATCTACAGCGTGGGGCCTCTACTTTATCTCATCATATATAAATGTGTGCGTATGTGTAGGTATGACTGCACGTGTGTCCGTCTGCCTGTCTTTTACTTTCACCACTCATACATAAACATAGATGTATGTATGTATGTATGTATGTATGCGTGAGCATGTATATATATGTATGTATATATGAGCGTGTGTGTTTGTTTGCTTGTATTTGTGTATACATACACATACATACATACATACATACATACATACATACATACATACAAACATAAATGCACAGACGAAGAAGTACACCACTCTCTAGTTCGATGTAACCACAGGTCAAACATCAAACAACAATTTGCTAAGAAATTTCGAAATAGAAAAATAAGATATACAATACACACACACACACACACACACACATATATATATATACACACATATACACACACAATAAGTATATATATATATATATATATATATATATATATATATATATATATATATATGTACATCCATACACATATATATATTTATTGTGTATATGTTATTCACAAGATATATATATATATATATATATATATATATATATATATATATATATATAATAAAAAAGAGTTGAAGTAGATGATTGATTATATATATTTATATTAAAAAAATCAATGAATAGATGATGGTAAGAACTATTGGATAGAGAAGGAACGAAAAGAAAGGAAGGACGGATAAATGGAAAGAAAGACGAAGGAAAGAAATATAAGAAAGCAGCGAGTGTATAGTTGTTAGTCACTATTGCTCTATCGTCTGTTGCTTTGCCTGAATTCAACTTAAGCACAACCCATTCTTACTATTGTAAACAAATTCCGACGATGCTACTTGGAAGCGTGTGTGTTTGCCCGTGTTAGCTCGTGTGCGTACGTGTGAATGTGTACGCGTATGAATGTCATTTATGTGCGTGTGTGAGTGTGTGTGTTTGTGTGTGAGTGTGTGTGTTTGTGTGTGAAAGAGATGGAGAGAGAGAGAGAGAGAGAGAGAGAGAGAGAGAGAGAGAGAGAGAGAGAGAGAGGGAGAGATAGAGAGAGAGTGTGTGTGTGTTTATCTGTTTGTGAGTGTTTATGTGTGAGTTTCTGCAAGCATGTATAGTTGTGTATGTGTATGTGCGAAACTTGAGTGTTTCGAGATGAGAGCGTGTAAATTTCGAAAAACGAGCCAGTTTCGATTTAAAAACAAAAAAAATGAAAAAATATTTTATAGTAGTCTACATGATGTTTATCTATATAAGAGACATAGGCAATCAGATTTATTGATGACACACACACAAGAGTGCGCAGACACACACATACACACAAACACACATACACACATATACACACATGCACACACGCACACAAATATACATATTTACATACATATATATATATATATATATATATATATATATATGTATATATATATATATATATATATATATATATATACATACATATATTTATATGTATATATATATATATATATATATATATATATATATATATATATATATATATGTTAATTCTCTAAATGAAGTATTAACAGTAACTGCACGATAAAGTGTAGTACACTTTATATATATATATATATATATATATATATATATATATATATATATATATATATATATATACACATACATATTTATATGTCTCTCTCCGTCTCAGTCTCACTGTCTGTCTGTCTCTCTCTTTATATATATACATATATATATGTGTATATATATATATATATATATATATATATATATATATATATATATCTATATATATATATATATATATATATATATATATATATATATATATATATATATATATATATATATATATATATATATATATATATATATATATATATATATATATATATATATATATATATATATATATGTATATGTATATATACTGACAAGCAGCTAGTTAAAGCAATACATATGCATATCTATATTCAGTACCCAAATACATGTACACGCATGTAGACAAGCTGAGAGCTGAATACTCACACTCAAAATATACGCGTGCGTTGTGTGCGTGCATGTGAGCGTGCATGTGAGCGTGTATGTGAGTGTGTGGTGTGTGTTATTAAACATACTAACATGCACATGGGTAACTCTACGTCTTTCAATATACACGTTTTAAATTCTAGTTTCAGTTAATAGTCTGTAGCTTTGATGGGGTACTGCCTTGGGTGCTTTACTCAATTTTACTGAACCGGGTATTTAGTCTCTTTTACATTTTCATCGACCACGTACAAAGGCATATACATAGACACAGTAACGGTTACACTCACACAGACACAAAGACACGCACACACACGAACACATATGGAGATACAATTCTATGTGCTATAGTATATCTATATATGAATAAATTGGACTATATTCATACACTTACATACACCTATAACCACACGCACGCACACACGCATGTATGCACGCACATACATGAATATATATATATATATATATATATATATATATATATATATATATATACATAATGTATGTATATATATATGTATATATATATGTATTTATACATATGCATATATATATATATATATATATATATATATATATATATATATATATATATATATATATATATATATATATATATAGATACGTATATGTATATATGTATATACATATATCTCTCTATCTCTCTACCTCCCTCTCTCTGTCTTTATATATATATATATATATATATATATATATATATATATATAGTGCATGATATATTATATAATATTTATATAATACAAGATTATGTGACACACACACAAACATACGCATACACACGCACGTACACACAAGCGCATATGTGTATTGTCATATTTCTCTGTGTACATTCCTTTTCCATACATTAAATAATCGTTAACACTTTAAAACGTGTTTTTATTATTGTCATTGGAATCTGATTTTTTCCTTTAATCATACTCAACTTGCTGTCGTTCTGTCATGCCCGTTAATTCTTCTCTCTCTCTCTCTCCTCTTTCTGTGACTGTCTGTCTGTCTGTCTACTCTCTCTCTCCCTCTCTCCCTCTCTCTGTCATACACATTCCGTTCTACACGCATTATGATGTCTTTATCTAAACCATCTATTTGTGTATCAACCACTCTACCTAGCTATATACAGCCACACTCTCATATATGTGTATGTAAATGATGAACATGTACTTCATGCGTGTGTACGCGTATATATATGTATGTATATAAATATATATTGCGTTTTTGTTCCATTATATATATAAAAGTGTGTGAGTGTGTGTGTGTGTGTGTTTACGGACATATACACAGAAATACATTTAGAAATAAATATACGTGCGTATATATCTCTATACATTAATCACGCGTTCACATATGTGTATGGGTGTGGTGAGGATGCACGTGTATGTATGTGTGTCTAAATATATATATATGTCTGTGTGTGCGTGTGTGTGTTTTCGCGTGTGTGTGCGTATGTGCGTGTGTGCGTGTGTGTCTGTGCGAATTTTCGTGAGCATGAATGATAGTATGGAATTATATTTGTATTTCTATACACGTAAATGGAGAGAACCGTATACAAAATATAGACATTTCTTCCATCAGACGAAAGATGCCCCAAAATTCGTAATCGGACGGGTTCTTACGGTTGATTCTAAACAAAAGGAAGGCACCCAACAGGTTCTTAACTATTCAACCAGTGTACAGTCGTGTATAGTTTTCAGAGTATCCTGTTGTGTGTATATAGTTATTCAGTCCCTCATTTGAATATACGCTTATTCACAATATCTAACGAAACAAACACGAGAGTAACTATATAATTCATACTGATGAACAATGACATCTCAGCCCCTAATATAAAGCATTAGGCACCGGTGCTTACACCTGTACCTTTTGTGGTGGTGGTGGTGGGGGGTCATATTATAATTCCTTCTAACAATGGTCGTTTTAAGCAATAATATATTTAGTAGTCAACCTTAATTAAAGAACATGGAAAGGCTGGGATATCAAAAGAGATAGGCCCGATTGAATGAAATGAAAGTAAGAATTAGAGAAAAGTATAACGATAGAAAAAGGAGATATGCATATTCATTCATATATATGTACATGCAAGCACAAACACATACACAGATAGATAGATAAATAGATAGAGATATATATATAGATAGATAGATAGATAGATAGATAGATAGATAGGTAGATAGGTAGATAGATAGATAGATAGATAGATAGATAGATAGATAGATAGGTAGATAGATAGATAGATAGATAGATAGGTAGATAGGTAGATAGATAGATAGATAGATAGATAGATAGATAGATAGATAGATAGATAGATAGATAGATACAGAGAAAGAGTGTGTAAGAAACAGAGAGACAGAGAGAGAGAATAAGAGAGAAAGAGAAGGTGTATGTGTGCGAATAAAAAAAATTTCTTGAAATAAGATAAAAGGATATAGTCATTGATAATAAACGAAAGTGATAGAGAATGAAGTCGTGCAAATGTGTTATATACAAAGATAAACGGAGTCAGAGATAAAGATGGAGGCAGACAGACAGACAAGACAAGACAAACTGGGAGGCAGCTAAGACAAACGAGTTTAGCCATCAAAGCAGCCACACAGCCACAGAGCCAATATATTCTGAGTCTCATCTGCAAGCCAGCCAGCCAACCAGCCAGCATTCCTGCAATCAGCAACAGCAAGTCAGGCAGACAGACAGACAGATACATAGATAGGAAGGCAGCAATACGAAGGCAAAGGAGAGGCAGTCAGTCAGACAAGCAGATGCGAGTAACATGTGGTGTTTAAATGTATGTGTAGGGGTTAAAATAGCAGGAGAAAGACCATGGTACTTTCCGGAGATTTTCGGCAACACTTAAAACACCACGATCAAGAAGAACTACACCGCTACCACTATTAGCAGCAGCAGAAGTAGCAGTCGCAGTAACGGCAACAGTAACAGCAAGAACAACAATATAACTGAGGCTGTAGCGAATGATAATAAATATATGACAGTCGGTCGGTCAGAGAAGTTACGAGAGTGCGGATGAAGTTACCAGATATGTTGACTATAAAGGTCGCTAAACACTACCACAACCACATCTACCACCACCACCATCATCGTCATTACCAATACAACAACAATACATACAATTATAACAACAACAACAACAATAACAGCAACCGCCGCTACCAAATAACCCAGCAATTAACAATAACATCAAAACCGTCTTCAGCATCTCCCTCAACATCATCACCGTTGTCACCATTAGCATTAGCATCAGCAGTATCCTCATCAGTATCAAAAATATTACCGTTATCATCAACATCATCTTTTTTATCATCTTCACTGTCATCATCATTAACATCAGCATTACCATTAACAAAATCATCACTATCGTCTTCATTTTTACCATCATCGTTGTTATTATGATAGAAATTAATTTCATGGAACCAGAAAGAGCAGCTCGTTTATTAGAATGTTGAAACATTTGGAAAAACGGACGGACGGGCACACGGAGGAGATAGGAATATTTTCGTTATTCTTCTGATACCGGAGAACAGACAGAGCTGTATGTCACAATAACATCACCGCAAAGGAAGAAGTAGACGAAAAATATCATATGCATACACACACTACATAAATACAAACATATATACACACATATATATACGTACAAACAGACATAAATATAAATACAGACACACACACAAATAACACACACATATACAAGCACTTAAACACAGACACATATATGTATATACAATAACATACTAATAATATTAATAACAATAATAATTATACTAATTATATACTAATAATGCTAACAAGAATAAGTCAAACATGAAGCGAGTGACTTAAGGCGGAGATACTGGAATTACATACATGTCATTATATAGACTTTGCTATCGACTTCGTGTGAGAAAAACAACACAATTTATCAGAATATCTAAATAAAATATATTTGAAAAAAGAGAAAAAATAAAGAACAAAGGAAAAAATACATACACAACAAATATTAAATACCAATCCACACATATATGCACACAAACATATGCACAGACGCACACATATTTATATAAATACATACAGAAACGATTACACATGTATATCTATTATATAAAAATATATGTATATTTAGAAAAAAATTACAGACGGAAACACAAAAATATATCAACGAATTCAAGCCACTACCCGCGAGGCAAATTTAACTAAAGTACTTGAGTACAACTATTAAAATAAAGTTATACCAATATTTTATTCACATTACAAACAGTTGAGAAATTAAGGTAAGATTTGACATGTTTGACTCCATGTGCATTATTACAATGTGTTTATATCACGAATTTATTGTAATGATTTTATATACAAGCATACATGCACGCATATATCCATCCGTCTATCCATCCATCAATCCATCCATCCATCCATCCATCTACACATACACACATATATGTGTGTATACGTATAAATGTACTTATATGGATATATATATATATATATATATATATATATATATATATTTTATTATATATATGTATATATTTACTAATAGTTGCATGCATATAAATAATACATGCATTATATATATATATATATATATATATATATATATATATATATATATAGATAGATAGATAGATAGATAGATACATACATACACACACACATATATATGCATGTATATATATATATATATATATATATATATATATATATATATATATATATATATATATATATATATATATATATATAT
>NC_142929.1:161126574-161131574 GCF_046866305.1 Octopus bimaculoides | reverse complement strand
ATATATATACATATATATATATATATATATATATATATATATATATATATATATATATATATATATATATATATATATATATATATATATATATATATATATATATATATATGTATGTATGTATACATATTGATATATATATACATATTCTTATATATATATTTGTGTATATGGTTACTTGTATATATATACATGCATACATACACATGCATGTATTATATATATTCAAACGTATTTGTTTGTATGTATGCATCAAGTATATGTTTGGTTGCATGTATGTATTAATGTATTCATAGTTCCAGCAATTACCAGGAAAATAAACATGCAGCAAGCCGTTTTGCTTAATCCAATTCAGTATATTTCGAAGCCATAAAAATATTGAATACATTTCACACATATATTTATTCCCATCTCGGTACACGCATCGCTACTTGATACTTCTCGTGCATACGTACAAACTCATATTCTCAACTGAGCTATTCAAAGTACACGTGCATTGGAAACAGATAAATTCACGCGTGCTTTGCAAAGAAGTCTATGAGGCTAAAAATGCTTGAAACATACAAAGGAATGCAAAAATAGAAAACTATGTATCAATGCTGAAGCATCATTTTCACACACCCCAACTCTGTGTGTAAATGTAAATGGTATACATACATGCATATAAATATGGGTATAATTTTATGTATGAAGTTATTTCTCTCTCTCCCTATCTATCTATCTATCTATCTATCTATCTATCTATCTATCTATCTATCTATCTATCTATCTCTCTCTCTCTATATATATATATCGAGCGATCGATCTATGTACTAGTCTCAATGTATATTTATGTATTTATATATGGATATATATATATATATATATATATATATATATATATATATATATATATATATATATATATATATATATATATATATATATATATATATATATATATATATATATATATATATATATATATAATATATATATATATATATACACATACATACACACGCATATATATATATATATATATATATATATATATATATATATATATATATATATATATATATATATATATATATATATATACATATACATATACACTCACACACATAATAGGAATGCATATAAAATGTATATTGTAAATATACATTCGCATATATATATATATATATATACATATATATATATATATATATGTTGTTGTACTTGGGGATGGTCATATTGCCAGTTTAGCCAATAAAAACACACGCACTGTATATTTGGTGTTAATTTTTTTTTTTTTTTCAGCTTTATATTACATTAATCTTAATCTTAATCTTATTTCGGAAAGAACTCTGGCCGAAATAAGATTAAGATTAAGATTAATGTAATATAAAGCTGAAAAAAAAAAAAATTAACACCAAATATACAGTGCGTGTGTTTTTATTGGCTAAACTGGCAATATGACCATCCCCAAGTACAACAACATCTGTTTCAACACACGATTTCACATAAAAAATCTTGCAAAATAAATATATATATATATATATATATATATATATATATATATATATATATATATATATATATATATATATATATATATATATATATATATGGGAAGCGGGGTATATGCATATTTTTGTGTTTGTGTGTGAATGTGTGCGTGTGTCTGTTTGTCTGTCTGTCTGTTTGTCTGTGTTTATGTGTGCGTATGAATAAGATAGTCAAAGAAAGTCTGGCGAAAGGAGTTGCAGCATTCGCATCGAACCTTCTCCTCACAGTACAACTCCGGCCGAGAACAGCATTGTATTTCATCTTTCCCAGGTCGATAAAGATATAGCATGGGATGAGTATTGGGGTAGTTAGTATTGGTATTCAAATCGCTAGTATCGTAGAGCTGAAAATTCCTCGTCCAACAGCGGGTCCCGACGTCAGTAAAATTGGCGACCGTTTAGATTAAATTGACCCGAAGAAAAATATTGCGTGTACGTAGCACGTAATATAACTGGCGACTAACGCTAACCACAAAGAAATGTATATATACGCTCAGACACATACACACATCTTATCGCTCTCTGTCTCTGTCTCTCTGTCTCTCTCTGTCTCTCTCTGTCTCTCTCTTTCTCTCTCTCTCTTACTCACTTTTTATTATACTCTTTCTGCTATCCACTGTCCTTCTCTTACTCTCTCTTCCCCTCTTCCCCTCTTCCCCTCTTCCCCTCTCTCACTGTGTCTTTCATTATGTCTTTACTCCCGCTTTCTGTATGAGAGCACACCCCATTAAAAGAACAGTACAGTATTGGAAGAGTACAGAAAATGCGTTCGCACATAGAGCACACGTAGACACACACAAACATACACACACAAACATACAGACACAAACATACACACACACACAGACCGAACAGGGATATATACTCACACAAATACGAATATATATTAAAATGGGGGCTTTATATACAAAGATACATGAACATATTCAAACATTTTGGTAAAATAATCGAAAAAAGGAACAAAAGAAAAAAAAAGTCAATATGTATCAAAATATTTTACTTTTCAACCGAAAAATAACGATAGTGACTTCGAAACTTTACCGATGGTCAAAATTGTGTGATAACTGACAAAGTAATGATCGTCGAAACTTCGACGTCACAACCAATGTATTTGCATGTAGGTATATGTGTATGTGTGTGCATTTGTGTGTTTGTCTGTGTGTGTGCTCATGTTTGCATGCGTGTGTGTATGTTGTTTGTGTGTGTGTGTGTGTGTGTGTGTGTGTGTGTTTATGTGTCTGTTTGTGTGCATGTGTTGTTCGCGCGCGTGTGTGTGTGTATGTGTGTGACTGTGTATCCGTGTGTATGTGACTGTTTGTGTGTGTGTTTGTGTGTGTTTGGATAACTGTGCACGAAACGCTCGATTTTGAATGCGTTAGTGCCACTGTACTTATGTATACGTCGATCAGATAAACACTGCTTACTATCAGCTGCTTTCTTTTATAATTTGGTTGCAGCTATTACTGGAGATGATAGCGGCGGTGGTGCCGGTTGCGCTGCTACAGTTGCTGCTGCCATCTGACAGGAATAACACCAACTACTGCAATTACCTTACGACGGCAAATCGAACGCGCGGCACAGTTTTCATGTAGACTGCTAACTACCAGCTAATATAATACTAACATCTCTTGACTCATACCCTTCGAAATTGTGTCTAGTTAGATCGACGTGAGTTTGTAGCACAATCGTAAACGATGCGATGACCACTGTTCCAAATTCTTTCATCAGAAATCTGGTCGAATAAAGCTGAAAAGTAACTTAAGCATCAACAACAACAACGTTAAAAACAGTATGATTATTACAACAACAAAAACCAGTAACAATAATAAGACTGTGAACAATATGAGTTGGAAATTCTTGCTATGGAAACTTCTATATGAGCATTTGCTTCACTAGATAGAGCGGCGATATTTCCTTCAAAATAATTCACTCCGGCATGTTTTTTATATATATATATATATATATATATATATATATATATATATATATATATATATATATATATATATATATATATATATATATATATATAAATTAGCAGAATGAGATAGAACAACAAGGGTGTAAAGGTTTCAGAACATTTATAAATAGGATGTCTTTCCGGGATATTTTATATATGCCTTCATCGGAGACGTTGTGAGAAGATGGTTAAGCAATAGTTATAGATGCATACATACATGTATACGCACACGCACACACGCACACACACACATATATATATATATATATATATATATATATATATATATATATACATACACACACACACACACACACACACACACACACACACACACACACACACATATATATATATATATATATATATATATATATATATATATATATATATATATATATATATATATATATATATATATATATATATATATATACACATGTGTATATATTCTTTTTGCAAGATTCTTGATGTGAACTTGTGTGTTGAAACAGACCTTGCTGCATTTGGAGATGGTCAAATTGCCAGTTTAGCGAATGAAATCATTCGTATTATATACGTGGTGTTCACTTGCTTTAGTTTTATTTCATATTAATTGCAGATTGTTAGGAAGGAGAGACACAAAAAGGAAAGAAGAAACTAAACGCTGAGGTCACAGATGTGTGACGAAAGAACTCTGGCAGAAATACAGTTCATATGAAATAAAGCTGAAGCAAGTGAACACCAAAGATATAGCGCCTGTGGCTAAACTGGCAATATGACCATCCCCCAAAAGAACATATATTTACATACATATATGTGTGTGCGTGTGTGTGTGTGTGTGTATGTGTTTGTGTGTGTATGTATATATACACGCACCAAAATTATTATTCCATCTTTTATTATACGTGTGTTTCATTAAACTTGACATGAGAATAGACAACAACCACAATAACAACAACAACACTTTCGCATATCAACCGATGGTCATGTAGTTGCTTGAAGAACAAGTGATGGAGTATTGTCCTCAATTTTCGCTGTAACCGTTTTATTTCAATTACTGAAACGCTGCTTTTGCCAGTACTTCAGACAAAATGATTAACAGCAATTTATTTCTGGCTTTTTGCTTTCTGAATTCAATTCTAGCTGAGGTCAACTTAGCCTACCATCTTTCGAGGTCGATAAAATAAAGTACTTGTCAAATATTGGAGCTGATGTAATCGATTAGGTCTTTCACCTAAAAGTGTTTGCTTCGGACGAAGACTTGTAGTAATTGTTATCACTGTTGCATTAGCCAACAAATCAAACTTGGTCTAATTGTGAAGGCATATAATCGGACACACCCTAAAAATGACCTGCATGACCTGGTTCGAAGAGCTAAAAATATCTTCTTATCAGATGTAATAATTCGTTATTTCAGTATATTAAACGAAGGTACTTTGCCAACTATGTTTTGGTAGTCGAGCGGTTACGTTGAAGCTTTCTTCAACATTTTCACGCTCAACAAGCCGTTACTTTTTTCACGATGC